>NW_011645817.1:19643-27231 GCF_000223845.1 Gregarina niphandrodes | reverse complement strand
TCAATTGTTGTGGACGGGACTTGGCTGATTGCAGCCGTAGTCAACCCTGATGGCACTCAAGAGGAGGGACCAGTGGAGGGAGCGGCTTGGAAGTCGGTGACGAAGTTCATAAAGGCCCTGGGTGAAGGAAGCACAGAACAGACGGGCGACCCGGCGGCTACTAGTAACTTGATTGATGCACTGGGGATTGGCGTACCGGGGTCGCGCATACCGCACACGGAATCAGTAGATGCTCGGACGGAGTTGGTGTACGCCCTAGTCTTGTCGAAGAGTGATACAGCAAGTTATTCGAGCCAACTGCCCGTCGAGTGGGGGTGCAGATCGAGGCTGGAGCTTTGGCCACGGGTTCGACTTTGAGGTGATGTCAATGAATGAAGTGTGGTGGGTGCAAGAGACGATCACTCTCTAATCGCGTTGGTTCACGGGGGCACTGAATTCAAGGGAGAGTTCTTTGACCTGGTTCAGAAGTGTTGATAGTGCAGGTTATATGTGACTGCGCCATACCGACCACAAGGGAACGGTGTTAACGAGTCGAGTCACCGTGGAATATCGAAGGCTTTGCATGGAGCGGACGTACGGAGCGGTTCGGAGTTACGCGAGGCTGTAACTTCTGCTGTGCTTGCGCACAACAACGTCCCACACCCAGCGACAGAGCTTGCACCAGCGATGGCGTTGATTGCGAAAGAGCACAACACGCTACATGCGCAACCTGTTGGGTTCCAGCGCGGAGTGAGTTAGGGTGTCTGCCGCGGAGGCAAGGCATTGGATTGACGGAGTGCCGCAGCCCCAAGGGATCCCGGAGTTGTCAAAAGCCGCGGAGGAAGTAGTGGGGTCTAGCGGTATCCCCCGGAAACGAAAGCGCACTGACAACGAGCGAGACAACGACGACCTGGTCAAGGCGCCTGAGGAATTCGCCATGTTCTCAGTCGAGGAAGGCTGTGGTTTGTCGTAGCCGTGCACCGTCATTTGTCGTGTGCACATTGTGGCTACTGGCCGTAAATTTCTAGGGTAAAGGGGGGACGCAAAACAACAGCAAACCATGGTCGAGTCTACCACCCACGAGCACGACAGTGGCCCGAGTTCAGCCACGGAGGACCTGCGCGATGTCAGTCGGCGAGGTCGGCTTTCAGTTGCCATGTCTCACCCGCCGAAGCTTTTTGTCAAATAGGAGGAGAGTCAGAAACCGTAGCAATGCAAGTTACCAGAACCAACACCGAGGACTCTTCCTACAACGGAGGCAGCACCACGCCAGCAGCGGACCAGCTGCAGCGCTTTTCGTCCTTTCGGGAGATAATGATTGATGAGGTCAACTGAACTCAAGTAGTGGTGGGTCGAGCGAAACTTTTTTCCCTGGGCGTGCGGTGAATGAAATCAGTAGCTGCCGCCGCAACAGCGAAGCCTGAGTGCAATGGGGCCGTTGGGAGTCGAGATCGTGCGGGCGACGGTCCAATGAACTGGGACAGTTTCAAAGGGAATCGAGGAACCCGGACAACGCAAGGTAGACGAGTGAAATCCTACCTGACAGGGCCGGTGTGTTGGGCCGTCAGAGTGTGCAACTCGTCGGTCGCCTTTGGCGGTTACTTTTGACGGCATAAAAGTAGCCTCTTCTACGGCGTGGCCCGCGCAGGCCGCGTGAGGTTGATTGCAGCTCTGGTGAGCCCCGACGGGACGGTGTTGAAGGGTACACTGCTCGAATGATCGAACTATGTTGCCCGAGTCAGCCCGATCAAGTTGTTCAGGCAGCGTCTCGGAGAAGCTGCTTGAGTGGCCGTCCTTCTCGCGAATTGGACAGTAGAGCCTGGAAGTGAAGAAGTTCGTAACGTCTCTGGTCACGAGCGGGCAGGGGAGCATGTACAGCGACAACCCGGAGGTGACTAGACGGGCGTTGACTATGGGTGCAGCTGTTTGGCACGCGCCGATCGAAAACCAAATTCTGCCAAGTAGAGCAACACTGCCGAGCACAACACTGGAGTATTTTATACTGGAGCCTATCATACCCTCCCTACCACTCACGGTACTTGGTCACGGTCTCTCCAGCATCCCTCGGAGCAGTCTTACAAACCCGGAGTCCTTGCTTTCATTGATAACAATTCCGTTCTCGTTGCCATCTTGTTAGCGGGAAAAAGACATGTCGTCCATCAACTGGTGCATCCTTCCAATGTTCTGCACCTCTTCTGGGTCGTGTCATCCACGAGGGTCGTGTCATCCACGAGGGTCGTGTCATCCACGAGGGCCGTGTCATCCACGAGGGTCGTGTCATCCACGAGGGTCGTGTTGTCCGTGCGTGCGGTGGTGTTCCAGAAATTTGTGGTAGCAGGCTCCGTGGCATTCGAGATGTAGTAACCAACAGTAGTGTTGCCCGAGGTCAGCCGCTCCGTGTCTGGGTATGTATGCGACTGGATGGTCTCGGTGTCATTCCAGATGTTAGCAGTAACAAACTCTGTGACATTGTGGCCGTAGTTACCAACGGTCGAATGCGCGGTTTCCATAGAGGAATTGGTAAGTAACGAAGTTATCGAATCCTTCAGCGACCGGATTACCCGTCGGAGTGAAGAGCCAGCGGTAAGTCCGAAGGCCGAGGTAAGGTTCGACTTCAAAGTAAGCTCCGGGGCCAAGTGGACGTGCGGCGCGTCGAGGACTAGTGGTGATTGGTGGATTGAAGTGAGTGCTTGCGTGAGTGGTTGTGGCTGCATTGTAGTGTGGTTGGCGAGGGAGCTGAGCCCACGTCGGTGCCTTCCGTGTGAGTGGGGGATTTCATACAGGAGGAAGGCCATAAGGACACTGCCGAAGGAGAAGCCGAGTGCTATCATTTGCCAGTCGATGTATGTGTATGGTTCAAAGGCGACCTGACGCTCAAAGAGGGGACGCCAATGGTTGGGCGCATAGCGCAAGAACTTGCTGATTTCGTCTGACCGCATTGCGCCTATGTAGTAAAGTGAAGCCTGTTCCGTGGGCACGGTGGCCATGACACGCTGGCTGGCATGTGGCCCGAAAACCTCTCGCAGTAACTCCTCGCACGCCGCCGGTTCGGAGTCGTCCAAACCCGAGTCGTGCAGACGCTTCGTCAAGTCCCTATACACAATCCTCTCAACGTGAGGAATCACCTCCGCCCCCACGTCCAAGTCACTTCGGAAGAATATCAATCCGTGCAACTCCTGGAACCAGTCAAATGCTCCCCGTTCCAGCAATGGAATCCCTTCTTCCACCTCCTGTTCCGACACTACCTGTTGCGACACTCCCAAACTCCGAGACCGCCTCCGCCACAAAGACACCCACCGCGACTTCCGCTCTCCTCCACTCGGTTCTGCCCCACTCGGCCTTGTCGAAGTCAGCTCTATTACAATAGATTCTGCCTCAGTCTGCCCTGCTGCACTCTGCCTTGCCCAACTCGGCTCCGGAGCAGTCTGCCTTGCCCAAGTCAGCTCTGTCGCACTGGGCTCTGTCGCACTGGGCTCTGTCCCGCTCAACTCTCCCCCACTCGGCTCTGTCCCGCTCAGCTCTCTCCCACTCGGCTCCGCCTCACTCGACGTTGCTCCACTCTGCCTCGTCAAAGTCAGCTCTATCCCACTAAGCTCGGCTCTACTCGGTTTGGCTCCACTCCGCATTGCCCAACTGGGCTCCGGAGCAGACTGCCTTGCCCAAGTCCGCTCTGTCTCACTCAGCTCTTCCTCAGTCAGCTCTGCCCCATTCTGTTCTGCCGCGCTTGGCCTTGCCGCACTCGGCTCACCACGTCTAGCTCCACTCTGCCTTGCCCAAGTCAGCTCGGTCCCACTCTGCCTTGCCCAAGTCAGCTCTGTCGCACTGGGCTCTGTCGCACTGGGCTCTGTCCCGCTCAGCTCTCCCCCACTCGGCTCCGCCTCACTCGACGTTGCTCCACTCTGCCTCGTCAAAGTCAGCTCTATCCCACTAAGCTCGGCTCTACTCGGTTTGGCTCCACTCTGCATTGCCCAACTCGGCTCCGGAGCAGACTGCCTTGCCCAAGTCCGCTCTGTCTCACTCAGCTCTTCCTCAGTCAGCTCTGCCCCATTCTGTTCTGCCGCGATTGGCCTTGCCGCACTCGGCTCACCACGTCTTGCTCCACTCTGCCTTGCCCAAGTCAGCTCTGTCCCACTCTGCCTTGCCCAACGCGGCTCTGCCCAACTTGGATCTGCCATAGTCCGCTCACTGCGTCTTGCTCCGCTCTGCCTTGCCCAAGTCAGCTCTGTCCCTGACCTTACCCGACTCGGCCTTGCCTGCGGGCCCGGCCCCTTGCTTTTCAAGACGTCAAAGACCTCCTTCGGCGCAACCGCTACGGCCAAAGCGACTGAGCCAGAGCCCCGTGAGAAGCAGACAATCCGCGGCACACACCCCTCCAACCCCGGCTTCGTACCGTCCCGCTCCAAAAGCACCGCCAGTAACTCACCCGACTTGACCCAACTTGACTCCGAACTTGCCACTGTCCTCATCCCCTCCAAAACAAAAAAAAGAAAACCTGAGCCCCAACGACCCCATCGAACAACACTACCGCATAACCCACTTCCCGTATGAATTCCCCCTACACGCGTAGCCAACCAAAGGTGTAACCAACCAAAGCCCGCCCGATCAAATCCAACAAAGCACGAATTATGGCATCTTTCCGTGGCCGTTCTGTCCCGGCGCACACTTTGCGGATGTCGACCAAAATCTGGGAACTTACCAAAACGACAGTTAGGTGGTGGAGGGTCAGGCGAAGGTGGGCTGAGAACGGCACCCCCAAGCTGGACTTCTGAGAACAACGCTTTCGTTCGCGGTGGTCCGAGGTCGAGGGGATTTAAAAATGAATTATGAGGTTCAGGGCAAGCCACTAGCAGCAGTCCCTCCTCAGAAAGCTTGTGCGGCCTGCGCCGCGAAGAAGAAGACAGCGTGCTACTGCGCCACCGCCAAAACTCTGTGTGCGCAACACTTCCTCGCCGCACGGGGTTGTGTGCTCCACACGGGTGTGTCTCTGCATCACACGGATGTCTCTCCTTCACACGGATCGCAGTCCTACGGGTAAGTGCCTTTCAGTTTGCCATCAGTATGAGGGACGGTACGTGCCCCAGTTGCGGGAGCAGTGCGAGAAACTGCACGAGGTGAAGTGTCGCCTCAACAAGTTCGACCTGGCTTCCTGGTCGAAGCACACGGACGCTCAGTTCCGAGGCGGGCGCGTGAAACTAAAAATAAAGCAGACACTCGACGTGCACCCCGAGTTGTTAACGAACGCCTGGCTTAAGCTGTACGAGATACTCAGCTCGTACACCGAAATCTGGGAAGTGCTGCGACAACAACCGGATATAAAGACCCGTAAGCTAGCCACGGGTGGTAACACGCACCATGTGGTGGTAACACGCATCACGTGGTGGTACATGCGGTGTGTGTAGTACATTTGGGTGAGTGTCCTGGAGCCTTTGTGGCGTGTACCAACCACTGGTTACGGACGAGCATTAGTCGAAGCGTGAGTTGGACATGGTGGGCGAACAGTTTGGATCCGTGGAGTGAGATGAATGACTGGCGCGAGAAGCTGGACTCTTCTTTCATGCGGCACACATACGGACACTGGTTGAAGGGTGCTGACGGGACGGGTAACCTGTGTCGGCTGGCCAACGTAGCGGCGGTTCTGGAGGCGGAGGCGAAGGTGGATATGGTGACGGCTGACGGGTCTTTCGGGACGCAGCATGACGCAGCAAGTCAGGAGGAGCTATTACTGCCACTCGTTCTTGCCGAGGTCGTCGTCGCCTGGGGCCGTCTGAAACCAGGCGGTGTCCTAATCCTCAAACTCTACGGCCCCACGACGCCGGTTACAGTCAGTGTTGTCGCACTTCTCAAAAACTCTTTCGACAAACTATGGTTGCACAAACCTAATCTCTCCAAGCCAGGCAACTCTGAAGTCTACGCTGTGGCCGTTGGTTATGTAGGTGTCTCCGGCACCCTCTTTGAGCGCTCTAAAAAACTCGTAATCTACGAACCCACCTCCTCCGCGAATCCGGAGGTCCCTGGTTCGAGACCGGGTCCGGGCGGACAGGTGGGGCGGTCTTTGTTACGTCTGGAGCGCGAAGTGGCACCGGCGTGCCTAGCCAGCATCTTGGCGGCCACACGGCAGTTGGTAGAGGCCCAGGTGAAGTGCATTCAAGACAACCTGAACACGTACAGCCACAAGATGGTGACGATGACGGTGCGGCTTAAGGACCAGTTTGCGTTGGAGTTCATGCAAAAGTTCCAGCTACAAGAACTGCCGCGAGAACTACGCGTGTGTCCCAACGTAGATTTGGAAGAGCTAAGTCGTAACGCAAAACTCTCTGTGTCCGCCACAGATGCCGAACGCGCACACGATTTCGGCGACTGGCAAGCTGTCCAACAACTACGACTTAAACCTTTTGTCGCCCGCGGCGGCCCGTGTTTGGAAGTGCGGGTGTCTTCAAGTGCCACCCTTGCTACCATACGCGAACCGCCACCATGGCCGGTACGGGACGCCGGAGGTGTGACACCGGGTGTGGAATTGCACGAGTTCTCCAGCCAAAAAGAAAGGACAAAAGAAGTCGGTACTGGGCGCCATCGCAAGACGCTGGAAGAGCCACCGCTCGCTGAAGAAATGGTCCTTGCATTAGCGCCGGAGCCGGACTCCGATCAAACAGCCTGCGCGACGGAGATTGGACGGTGGCCACAGCTAGGTGGAATCCTGAAGCCATTCCGCATCGTGAGTTCGCCCTATTATAGCCCCGATATTTTCACCGCGCTCATTCGGTACCGCGTACTGTTGCCGAATAAAGTACCCGCGCTCGCCTTTGCAGATATTTGCCATCTCAAACGCAAGGAGTTCGGGCTCTTGTCCAGCGCAACTTCGAATCTCGCGGGTTCGAACATGGGGGGTTCGAATCCCGCGGGTGCCAACGTGGCGGGCCAAAACCCGGTCTCCCTTTTGTCTAGTGTGTCATACGACGTGGCCATTATGTGTTTGATCAAGTTCCGCCAAAAGGGGTCGGCGCAACCGCACTGGCTGGAGGTCACGCACCCTTCGGAGTTGGGCACGATGTCCGAGCCTTTTCGCCGCACAGGCTGTCGCGGTCTGTGTGTGGACCTGTCCAGTGCGAGTTCCAATCCGGCGGGTGTGGGTTCGAACCCGGCAGGTGCGGGTTCGAACCCGGCAGGTGCGGGTTCGAATCCGGCAGGTGCGGGTTCAGTGCCTGTATTCCGTTGTCCAGGAGGCGAGGACTGGGCGGCTTTGAAGACTGAGCTGCGTTCGGCTTCATTGCGTCCGGCTGTGGCATTGGTTGGTACGCACGGGAGTGTGGCGAAGCGGGAGATATTACAGGAGGAGGTAGACGAGCAGAAGTTTTTATTGCGTGCGTTACGAGTGGCATTGCGATACTTGGCGGACGGCGGTGATCTGTTGCTGGGACTGTCGACAACCGGTACCCGCTTCTCGGGTTCATTGCTATTGCTGCTATCTGTCTGCTTCAAAGATCTTACAGTTGCCCGACCTCCAACGTGCGCGGCCTGGACACAACGTCGCTACGTCTACTTCCGCCATTTCCTCACGCGGCAAAAAGCGAGAAAACTTGTTCTAGGTTTAGTTAATGCCGCCGCCCTCGAA
>NW_011645817.1:16575-19573 GCF_000223845.1 Gregarina niphandrodes | reverse complement strand
GGGTTCGAACCCGGCAGGTGCGGGTTCGAATCCGGCAGGTGCGGGTTCAGTGCCTGTATTCCGTTGTCCAGGAGGCGAGGACTGGGCGGCTTTGAAGACTGAGCTGCGTTCGGCTTCATTGCGTCCGGCTGTGGCATTGGTTGGTACGCACGGGAGTGTGGCGAAGCGGGAGATATTACAGGAGGAGGTAGACGAGCAGAAGTTTTTATTGCGTGCGTTACGAGTGGCATTGCGATACTTGGCGGACGGCGGTGATCTGTTGCTGGGACTGTCGACAACCGGTACCCGCTTCTCGGGTTCATTGCTATTGCTGCTATCTGTCTGCTTCAAAGATCTTACAGTTGCCCGACCTCCAACGTGCGCGGCCTGGACACAACGTCGCTACGTCTACTTCCGCCATTTCCTCACGCGGCAAAAAGCGAGAAAACTTGTTCTAGGTTTAGTTAATGCCGCCGCCCTCGAATACAACAAACCCGTCATGAACGACCCCAAGACGCCCAACGCATTCCACTACCTACTCCCACCTCTCTTCTTCGCCAACCCCGCCTTCGCCGAGTTCCTCACCGCAGCCAATAACGCTCTCGCACGAGAAGAATTCGCCGCCTACGAACACATCTTTACGCAACTCCGCTTCAACCATCACATGGCTCAACAGAATATACTCCCACCTGATGCCGATCGACCCTGCGATCGACCTACTGATCGACCCTGCGATCGACCTACTGATCGACCCTGCGATCGACCTACTGATCGACCCTGCGATCGACCTACTGATCGACCCTGCGATCGACCTACTGATCGACCCTGCGATCGACCTACTGATCGACCCACCGACGAGATCAGATTACTGGATCCGCGAGTCCCCATGCCCGACCGTTGGTTCGCTGGCTATAAACGCGCATTATACCTAAAGCACGAAGAATTGGTGCGCGGACAACTTAACAAACTCTTCTACTTCGGCCAACTGTTTACCGGCCAACCGACCGCGGTGGTTCCGGCGGCGCCGGCGGCCTCCTCGGTCCTGCCGCCGGCGGCTGCCGCCGCGGCGGCGGTGGTGCCTGCGCCGGGATGCGCCTTTCCAACCTTTACGGGATGGTTGCAAGCTGCACTGGCAAATCATTCGGAGGAACTCAAGACGCTTGTGCGTCTGCCGCTCAACACGCTCGGCCTGGTCGCCGTCTACCGCGATCTCACGGAGTACTTGGTGACCCACGAGATCCATGAAACCTCACTCGTACAGGATCCAGAGTACAACAAATGGGGTTGGGCCACTCTTGACCGTGTAAAACTCGAACATGTCGAAGGCAAGTTCTTCCCACACTCTGCACCGCAACACGTACACGCTATACTCACGAAACAACAACATACTTCGCCGGACCACCACCACACTTCACCTGAGCCTGGTGTAGACCCGCCTGGTTCTGGGGAAGACCAACTTGGGCCTGGGGGAGAGAGCTCCTTCGACGATCTGCTGCGCCAGCTCGTGCGCGAAGAAGACGTCACACCCGCGACCTCCGATCGTGAAGACGACGCCGAACGTGCACCCGTGAGGCGCGCCTGCAGCCACGAACCGCCGCCAGTCCGCGCTGTTGCTGGCAGCAACCTGCCGAGCAACTTGCCGGAGACAAAGGAGACCGAAGACCACGCGGACTTCCAATTCGATGAGTTTATGCCCACAGACGATATGTTCAAAGAAGACCTCATGTTCGACTAACCCCTTTGTGTGCCGGAGAAATTGGTACAGAACACGACCCCGGAAACTGGTCGCACACTGGAACAAAATAACGCATGTTTTTGATCAACAACAAAACTTGTCCTGGAATTTGTCTCGCGTTGTGGCATGCGTTTTTTATTAAGAATCGGCCCGTAGGGCGCGGCAGGGAAAGACCCTCCAGGATGCAAACACTCGGGGCAAGGGCTCCAGCACTTTGCCCTTTTCGGGCAGGCCTGTTGACTTGATTTGACCAAGTCCGATACGGAGCTGTGTTTGTGCAGAGGTGTTTATGCCTCTGGCTTCCTGCACCTGCCTACTCGCGCGCTACCTAGTTTGGGCGCTTAAAGGATGCGGCACTTCCTCTTCCACTATTCTCTGAATCGCTATTCCGATGGTCTCGCGGTTCTTTGGGAGATGACTATGACTAGGCCGCTGGTTGGACGGCCGCCGAGTGGTCGAAGAAATGGTCGGGGGGGTGGTCGGTTCGGCATGCCAAAGCAGCACAAATAAAAATGCATTGCATTCCGTACTTCCGGAGCCATTAGCGGAACCATTAGCGGCCCGTGTCAGCGACTCCGTGAAGTTCGCTTTGCACTTGTCCTTTTCAGTGGATACCTTTTGGGTGGAAAAAGGGGGTTAAAATAAGAACTGGCGTACCCTGAACCAGGAAACCAAAACAGGTGTTGCACGAAGCCGGTCACGTTTCTGGTAACCATCGCAAACGGTTTCTGGTAATCAACGGAGCCTTGTAATCATCATCGCAAACAGTTCTCAACGCGCACTCCGCCGCATTTGATATAAGCTGTCGTTGAAGCCTGGCGAAGTCGATCCCGGTTGCTCCGCCGTACCTGTAGCAGTGAAGCCGGCCCCGGTTCACGGAGCACATAAAGGCACCCTCGTTACGGCCGCAAATGTCGCTAGCCGCGGACGGCCTATCCATGTCGTAATGGTGGCCCGTGAAACACGCCTCCAACGGCTCCTTCAGCCTGACCAGCTCACTGTCGGACACAAAGGTCGTGGTTGGAGCACCGGAAGTGGGAAAGCTAAGGGGGGTGTTGGCGGTAGTGTTGTCCAGACTGAAGTTGCCAATGCCCAATATTGAGCTGTTCATAACGGGAGCTGTTTCATTGTAGTGATGGGGCAGCATCTTGACGGCCCAGTACAAGGCCATGGTACCCGCGGTGAAGCCGACGGCGACGGCAGGCCACAGGAAATAGGGGCGTAACAGGAGGGAGGGGCGGGGGTCGAAGAGAGTCCTCCACTCCTTGGATGCGTGCTTCAAGA
>NW_011645817.1:10755-16555 GCF_000223845.1 Gregarina niphandrodes | reverse complement strand
CCTATCCATGTCGTAATGGTGGCCCGTGAAACACGCCTCCAACGGCTCCTTCAGCCTGACCAGCTCACTGTCGGACACAAAGGTCGTGGTTGGAGCACCGGAAGTGGGAAAGCTAAGGGGGTGTTGGCGGTAGTGTTGTCCAGACTGAAGTTGCCAATGCCCAATATTGAGCTGTTCATAACGGGAGCTGTTTCATTGTAGTGATGGGGCAGCATCTTGACGGCCCAGTACAAGGCCATGGTACCCGCGGTGAAGCCGACGGCGACGGCAGGCCACAGGAAATAGGGGCGTAACAGGAGGGAGGGGCGGGGGTCGAAGAGAGTCCTCCACTCCTTGGATGCGTGCTTCAAGAAGTTCTGGACCTCCTCCGGCTTCAGCTCGCCCGAGTAGACCACAGAGACTTGGTCGCCGCCGGTGTCTCGTTCCAAAAGTTCGATGGGTCGCGCGCCGAAAATATCGCGAACGAGATCGTCGCAGCCCTCGGGCTGAGTGGTGTCCAACCCCAACCGAGTCAGTCGCTTCATCAGCTGGCCAAACACAATCCCTTCCACCTGCGACATGGGACCCTCGGGGTCTGCCGCCTCGGGGTCTGCCGCTTCGGGGTCTGCCGCCTCGGGGTCTGGCACCCCCGACGATTCTCCTGGCAAACAGAACTTCAGTCGCTTGAATTCTTCAAACCAGTCGAAGCTGTGGGAGACGACCATCGGAATCTTTCCAGTCCCTTCCGAATCCTCAGCCAAGTACTCCTTACTCTGCAACATATCAAACACGTCCGGCGGTGCCGCCGCCACCGCATACGCCACCGCGCCCTGCTCTGTTGTAAAGTACACCATGCGGGGCACACACCCCGCCGTGTCCGGCCTGGTGCCGTCCGACCTCAGGAGCACCGCCAATAACGCACTCGTTTTCGCGGAACTCGACTGTGTATTCGTCATGTGCCGCATTTTATCCTCGTTCTTAAGTTCGTTCCGAACCTCGCAACAAACCCCCCCAGGGAAAAAAAACGGCCGCTGCAAACAGTCAACTCACATGATTCGAGAGAGGGCGCGCGGTCGCTGACCCTCCGGGATGCAAGTCCCCAGACCCTCCGAGCAAGGACTCCAGCACTTTGTATCAATGCCCTTTCAGGCCGGTCCTCTGTTGACTTGATCTGACCAAGTCGGATACGGGTGTGTTTATGTTCGACGACTTGACTAGGCCACTGCTTGGACGGCTGCCGAGTGGTCGGGGAGCTGGTCGGGGAAGTGGTCGAAGAAGTGGTCGGGGGAGTGGTCGGGGAAGTAGTTGGGGCGGCAAGTCGGAGAGCCGGAAGTAGGAGAGCTGGAAGTAGGAGAGCCGGATGTAGGAAAGCCAAGAGCACGAGGGCCGGAAGTGGGAGAGCTGATTGTGCTCTTTAGCAAGCCAATCGTCTCCGTCAGGGGGCTGCTGATGCCCAGTGTGGCCTTGTCGACGCTAGGGGGGGTGTTGGCGGTGGTGTTGTTCAGACTGGAGTTGCCGATGCCCAATATTGAGCGGTTCATGATGGGAGCTGTTTTAGTGTCGTGATGGCACATCATCATAAAGACCCAGTACAAGGCAATGGTACCCGCTGTGAAGCCGACGGCGACGGCAGGCCACAGGAAACCGGCCCATGACCGGGTGGAGGGGCTGGGGTCGAAGAGAGCCCTCCACTCTTTGGATGCGTGCTTCAAGAAGCTCCGGACCTCTTCCGGCTTCAGATCGCTCAAGTAGACCACAGAGACTTGGTCGCCGCCGGTCCCTCGTTCCAATAGTTCGATGGGTCGCGCTCCGAAAATATCGCGAAGGAGATCGTCACAGCCCTTGGGCTGAGTGGTGTCCAACCCCAACCTAGTCAGTCGCTTCATCAGCTGGCCAAACACAATCCCTTCCACCTGCGACATGGGACCCTCGGGGTCTGCCGCTTCGGGGTCTGCCGCTTCGAGGTCTGCCGCCTCGGGGTCTGCCGCCTCGGGGTCTGGCACCCCCGACGATTCTCCTGGCAAATAGAACTTCAGTCGCTTGAATTCTTCAAACCAGTCGAAGTTGTGACGGACGACCATCGGAATCTTTCCAGTCCCTTCCGAATCCTCAGCCAAGTACTCCTTACTCTGCAACATATCAAACACGTCCGGCGGTGCCGCCGCCACCGCATACGCCACCGCGCCCTGCTCTGTTATAAAGTACACCATGCGGGGCACACACCCCGCCGTGTCCGGCCTGGTGCCGTCCGACCTCAGGAGCACCGCCAATAACGCACCCGCTTCCGCGGAACTCGACTGTGTATTCCTCATGTGCCGCATTTTATCCTCGTTCTTAACTTCGTTCACAAACCCCCCACCCCTCACAACCGCCTTGGTTATGAGTGGTTTATAGACCGTCTGAACTGTTGCAAGGCTACCTTGCGTTGTCCGCGATTGAAGCCCGAGCTCGCTGTCGGCGCTGCGACATCCTCACGCCAGCGCGACCGCAATCCTCAGCAGGCTCAGTCAGCTCTGCGCCTGTGTCCTGCTGGAACTCGACCTCGACCCCCTTCACGAGGGCCCACCACGGTTCCTTCTACCCCTCTGTGGTTCCACCCCTCTGTTCGCAACCACAATGGCTGCGTGGCCTCCACTGTCCTGCTGTGGCGCACCGACCTTTCTAGCACTGACCTCGGGGCCACAGTTCTTTTGCTTCTGACGCATCGATCGACCGAGTTCGGGTTAGGGAGACTAGACGGCGTCCCCCACACCTTCCATCCCCAATAGCACTCGACCAAATGTTGTAAAGCGAAGACAAGAGGTTGCTGACACACAGTGCGCCCACCGTGTCGTTGTTTTTCGGGATCACGCCAGACGGAACCGCATCGCTGCCAGCAGCACCGCCTCCGTGCGCGTGGCTCTTCGGTCGCAACACCACCATCCAGTCCCAGTTCTCGAACCGATCATAGTCCTCCCCGCCCGCCTCCTCATCTTGGGGGCCAACGCGAGTATCGTCGCCTCCTGCGAGTATCGTCGCCTCCTGCGAGTATCGTCGCCTCCTGCGAGTATCGCCGCCACTTGCGCCACACAACGGCCCAGTTCCGTTCAGCTACCATCCGGAAGCGTCATACCGACAACAACTCCCTCCGCGACACACCACTCACTTCGCTCTACGCATTTTCGACCAGCCCCCAAAAAAACCCTAACCATCAGTCAGCCGTCACGGTAAGGGGACGAGCCAGGTTGACTCGACCCCTTAGACCCCTGTTTGTGCCCCCAAAAGAATTCCCGGTACAGACACAACACGCACACGGCGAGGGCCTGCGACAGCCTTCAGGCTCTTCGGTGGCGAGGGCCTGAGAATCTAACAAGCTCTTCGTCACTCTCCACCCGCTTTCGTATCCGAGGGATTTCACTGCTTCCTCCCCGGTTATCCTTTCCAAGATGTTCTTTCCAACGTCTTCCCGTAGGTTCGCCAGCCAGTCTGCCATCACATTATCTGTACCGCTCAATTACTCGAGTCAAACTGCTGGAGGAAAAACGGCCACCTTGCCAGCTTGCTAGAATTGGCCAAGTACAACAGGTTCTGATGGTAAACGATGCAGCACAGAAGTAGTCCTGTACAACGTCATCAACGCCTTGCCTAGTTCTCTCTCCGACTTCGGATCAAATGCCATCACATCTCTTTTTCAAGAGAATTTTTGCAAGGGAATTTCGTCGATGAGGACTTTAACAGCTTTAAAGCCGATGGGGGGGTTTAAGCTGTTGGTGGCTGTGGCAATAAAAAAGGGGCTCCAGTCAGAGCTTGGCGACCAGACGAGCGCTAGGTTCTTGACCTTTGGTGGGAAGGGTGAGAGCCAAGTGCATGCGGTAGCACTAGGGTCAGAGACCGAACTCCAGGAGCTCGATGTCAAGCTCAAGACTGGACGCGTGCCAGGATTGGACCCGTACAAGCTCGTGTTCAAAAGCGTCAGCAGACTCAAGGTTTTCCCTACCCCTGAGGGAACTGCCCGGTCCCTTGTGCTCAAGAGCCTAAAGGAGTTCTTGGATGAGGAGGCCGTGGAGAGCGAACTCAGGAAACAGTTTTGGATAGATGCTTTCGGTGAGATTGAATCCGAGACAGTTGGTGAGACTGAATCCGAGACAATTGGGGAGATTGAATCCGAGACAATTGGTGAGACTGAATCCGAGACAATTGGTGAGGACACTGGCGATAGTGAGTTGCAAGTATTTATGAGAAAGCTACAGAAGGCAGAGTTGGCGGAGCTGTTGCCGAAAGTGCAACAAGACTGGTGGGAGAGTATGGAAAGGTCGGCGGTGAGTTCATGGGCAGAGTGGTTGGGTCTCGAGACCCTGCGCGAGGCTTTCTTCAACAGTTGCTCAATGCGAACGGTGGTGGGCGTTGCGTTTCTGGCGGCTGCAGGGTACTACATCCTTTACCTTCCCTGCTTGAGCAATGGCACGGAGCGGACGATGTCTGATGTCGAGTCGACAATGACCTCGTCCAATGACACGACCATGTCGCCATACTCTTTTTGTGGCGAAGTGGCTGGGACGGAAAAGGCCCTATGTATTGAGGATCAGCCTTTGTGCGTTCTGCACATTGAAGAAGGAAATAGGTGTGTCGCCGTTAGGTTCGATAATGGTGATGATCATATGACTCTCAAGGACATGGATGAAATTTTCAGGTGGAGGAAAGGATTTTCCGTCTGCCGATTGAGTGGCCGCTGTACTACTCCTTTTCGAAAGGTCAAGACAATGAAAGCTCTTCCCCCAACTCAAACGCCGCTCATACCATTCTTGCCCTGCGTCGATGAAACCGGTTTGGAAAATAAGATATGTGTTGAAGGTCATCCTATTTGTGTAACCGACCCGTCAGATCCTGAAAAGAGGTGTTTGCGAATAACTGTACCCCTCACGATAGATGATATCAAATCAATCATAATGGACGGCTGGAAGATTTGCGAAATGGATCAGACTTGTAATGTGAAAACGTACCGAGATGAGGGAGGTTGAAAAGGCGAGTACCAACGGAAATGGGAGGTCGCCTTCAGTCTGGAGCCATTGGGAGGTCGTCTCCCAATGGAAGGTTTTAGTCGTTCCTTTTTAAAGAAACCAGTTTTTTAAAGAAACGAGTTTATGTATAAGGAGCCTCCTCGCACAGCGAGACTGGTCTATCGTATGCGCGTGGTGTCCACGTCCACCAGTTAAAAGTGACCAGGTGTCAAGGGCGAGGGACGCGGTAGCATTGGGGTGGGATGAGAAGGCCGTAAAAACCCAGATCAAACATCAGATTTGGCTGGATGCTTTTGGTAAGTGTGAATCCAAGACTGAGTGGGAGACAATTGCTAGAGGACACGGGCGTTGCTGGGGACACGGTCGGTGGTCAGTTAATGGGCAGAAAGCGGTCTTTACGACTGCACGATTATTTACCCAGCCTCCCGAGCAGACAACTGCATTGTCGGGCTTGATTTTTGACCGGGAGAATGACTTCAGAAGCGGGAAAGTTATTCCCAAACTAAGACACTTCCTGGCTAGAAGGGTTGATCACAAAACAAATAGTCGCGCTCTCTCGCAAGAAACACATCAAGTTGACCTCCAAGTTGAAGACTGGGGATCGCCACCCAGCTCTCGCGTCTCCCAACAGCCATGATCAAATGTCTTCCCGACCGGAGGCACGCACCCGACAGAGGGTGGCGGAAAAAAAATCAGAATTGTTTCTATCAGAATTGTTTCTACCAGAATTGTTTCTATCGTACTTTAGAAGTCGTGCTTTAAAATGTTGAGTCGGTTGTACATGGTCCAGAACAACCTCAGGTGCAGGCTCGTACGACCCCCCC
>NW_011645817.1:0-10652 GCF_000223845.1 Gregarina niphandrodes | reverse complement strand
CCCCCCCCGAGGTCCCTCCCCGTAATTGGTTGCCGGTTCCGACTTTGATCGATAGGTCTTTTGGTAGGTACCTAAGTTGGCCGCGCGGTGCAAGTCGATAACCGTGGAAATCCCTACGATGGGTGAGTCCATCACGGAGGGTTCGGTGCAAACGTGGAACAAGCGTGTGGGGGACTTTGTCGAGGCGGACGAAGTGGTGGCGGTGATTGATACGGACAAGATTTCGGTGGATGTGAATGCGCCTGTGAGCGGCGTAATTACTGCGGTCAACGCCGCAGAGGGTGACACGGTAGAAGTAGGAGGCCTATTATTCACACTGGACACGGAAGGCAAGAAAGATGTGAAGGCGGAAGGCAAGAAAGATATGAAGGCGGAAGGCAAGAAAGATATGAAGGCAGAAGGCAAGAAAGATATGAAGGCGGAAGGCAAGAAAGAGGGTTGCAAGAAAGCGAAGGCAGAGAACGCATCGGCTCTATCTGCGACTGGGGGGTCGAAATCGGGAAGGGTGGAGAAGCGGGTAGCATTAAGTCGGATGCGGCAGCGAATTGGGGAGCGTTTGAAGAGCGCTCAGACTGAGGGCGTGCTGTTGACGACGTTTCAGGAATTGGATATGAGTGGCGTGATGGCGTTGAGAAAGAAATTGGGTCCCGAAATACAGCGTGTGTATGGTGTGAAATTGGGCTTCATGTCCTTCTTCATTGCGGCGTGTGCGAAAGCATTGGAGGAGTTTCCGGGATTGAATGGTTCATTGGTTGATGGTGGCAAGACGTTGTTGGAGCGTAACTATGTGGACATCTCAGTGGCAGTTGCGACGCCGACGGGTCTGGTGGTGCCTGTAGTGCGAGATGCCCAGGCGAAGAGTTTGGTGGAACTTGAGCGAGATGTACTCGCTCTTGCGACTAAAGCGCGCGCTAATAAACTTACCCTGTCCGAAATGGAAGGCGGAACCTTCACCATCAGCAACGGCGGGGTCTATGGCTCCTGGGTCGGAACACCCATCATTAATCCTCCTCAAGCCGCCATCCTAGGCATGCATGGGATACACCAAAAACCCGTCGTAGACCGCGAAGGCTCTATTGTCGCCCGACCTGTCATGGCCCTTGCACTCACGTACGACCATCGCATCGTCGACGGCAAAGAAGCTGTCACCTTCCTCAAACGAGTCACTGACCTCCTTCAAGACCCCGCTGCTGAACTACTTAAAACCGTCCTACCTTTCCAACCATCCATCCAACTTGCTGCCTAAGGCACACTCAACGGACATACCGACCGGGAGAGGCTACTGGGAGAGGTAGGTTGATTTCGGGAGAGGAACGAGTGTCGAGAATTTTATGCACACTCACCCCAGAACTAACTCTTTAGCAGAAAATCGTTGGGACGGGGATTAAGGGAGCGCGTAAGTGGAGCAAGGGGAGCGCGTAAGTGGAGCAAGGGGAGCGCGTAAGTGGAGCAAGGGGAGCGCGTAAGTGGAGCAAGGGGAGCGCGTAAGTGGAGCATGGCTGATTGGTCGTGCTCACGGCCTCCCGTCCGTCAGTAGCTCGCGGTCAGCAGAGAATCGTCTTGGTCAAGGTTGACCTAACGGACCGCATTTCAAAGTGAAATTTCGGTTGGAAAAAAATGAGGACACCTAAGGCTTCGAATTCCCAGCGGGGAGGGGCGGAACTGTTAGCGGCATTGGTGACAAGTGAGGGACTACGGCCGGAGGTTGGGCAAGAATTGGGGGTACGTTTCTTGACCCTTGCCGTCAACGGAGATGGCTTTGTTTGGGCTCTGGCTTTGGCACCGGAAGAAGATTTGCAGAAGTACGATATTGCATTGGAGGCAACAGCTATGTCTCCTTCCGATCAGTTGAATCCGGACGCGGATTGGCCAGTATGGTGTGACAACCTCTTTGAGGGTGTTACTAGACTGAAGCTTTTCTCTGTGCCTGGACACCCTGCCCAGTACACCAAGGCGGTTATATGCAACAACCTAACTACGTTCTTGAACCAAAAGGAGCCTTTGGATGAGGATATTAGAGAGACGATTTTCTGGGAGCTTTTCGGTCGGGGTGAAGGGGAACAGCACCCACAAGATACAGGCGATGTAAAGTTTCACGTGTTTGCTTCTAGGAAACTTGACTCCGGTGATTCCGAGCTCGTCGGCAAGGTATTAGAGGAATGGGCACCCGTCGTTCGAAGAGCAACCGCCAATTGTGTTACACGCTGGGGGTTAAGATGCTACTCGTACTGTTCAAAGCCGCGGCCGCACATTCGCTGGCCCTTACACACGAACCTCTTTTCGAAGAAACAGGTGGCATGCTTTGCAGCAGCCAGTCTCGTCGTGACGACCTGGGCCTTTATCGACGACTTCGCTTCCAGGCCCTGAACTCGATACCGACCGATCCAGCAAACCGCGGCAGGAGATCGTTAGGGTTAACAACCACCATCACCTATTCGATCCTTCTTTCCCGAAACCTGAAACTCAGACCACCAGGTCAACCACCCGTCAAGCTCGTGCCCACCTTCTTACACCCCTCCCACAACCATACCGACGACAAGGCACTGATAACAAGGCAGTTTTATGGAGGGTTCCGTACAATAGCCCGTGTGTCATGTAGCTATTAGGATATCTGCCAAGTAGGACACCTGTTCTTGGTGTCGGCGCTTGCCAAAATTTGTTGAGTCGCTTATTTTTTATTTTTTCGGTGGACCAAGGAAAGGAAAGGATGCGAACAATAACAAGTTTACAGACGAGTGGCGGAACGGCAGAGATGTTGGCGGTTGTGTTGCAGCCGGATGGTACGAGGCCCGGTATGGAGGGGTGTGTGCCGAGGATGGTCCGCTTTGTTACAAGACCAGATACGGACGAGGGCACATCCTTGAGTTCGGCGGTGTATGCGGCGGCGGTTGCGCCGAAGGCCGTATTTGATGCCTTGAAGGGTAAGAACGAGCCGCATGGCGTTTCGGGAGAGCTCGAAGAGATTCCGTTAAAGGAGCGAAAGGCGTTCGATTGGTTCAACGAGTTCAACCGTCTGAAGTTCTACCTGCCAATGGAGTGGGCAGCGTCCAAGGCGGCGGCCAAGGCGGCGGCCAAGGCGGCGGCGGACGCAGGGGCGGCGGACGCAGGGGCGGCGGACGCAGGGGCGGCGGACGTGGGGACGGCGGACATGGGGACGGCGGACATGGGGACGGCGGACGTGGACGTGGAGGCCGGGGTGGACCAGACCGAGGTGCTGCCACAACCAGAGCCCATTTCCCGAGCAGAAGTGCTTGTGTTTAACGAGTTGATGAGGCGCCTGACCGATATGAAGCTTGATGACACTCAGCCCGAGGCCTGCGGCAGCTTGCTTGACGAAATATTTGGTGCTCAACGAGCTGAGATGATGGAACGAGACAACAGCAATGATGCCGTAACCGTGGAGTATTGCGGCCCGCTGGACAGCGAACAGGTCCGGAACCTCCTGAGTAACTCATCCCGCGAATGGAGGAACCTCTTCCAACAGGATCCCTTCGCTATTTCTAACGATTGCGCTATGCGTTGGAGAATTGGTCTCCTCAGCGGCGCCCTTACCGTCCTCGCTGGGGTCTGGATAACTGGGAAGTATCGCGGCTGGGACAAGACTAAGGCTCCCAGATTGGCGGACAACACCACTCTGGACCGCTCGCTAAACAATCTCACACTGACCACGGCACACGATCAAGCATCGCTAGCCGACAACACGTCTAGCATGCCTGATATTATCATTGGGGCAACCGATCTCTCATCTGTCGAACAAGCATACCAAACGGTGACGGATGCTCTTAGACCGTTATTTGCCAAACGCTCTTCCGCCGTCTCTTCCCCTCTCCCATACACAATGCGTATCGAACGAATAGGTGGTGAACACTCGACGAATGCCACGGTCAGTAACTACCCCTCTGTTGCCATACAGCCTGCGGTCACGCAGTCTTGGGATTTTATTGTTGATACGGATGCGGCTAGCCTCACGCTCAACTCTACTAACCTCAGTGCAACCATGCAGAGTGCAATCTCGCAGAGCACAACCCCGAGACTTGAACGGTCGATCTCAGAAGGAAAGATGGCTGACAACGCGACCAGCTCTGCGACTGGAACTACAAGTGCCGCACCCCTGTAGCCGACTCTACTATGTTGCACGCACCCGGACGCAGTGATTGAACGGACACTTACGGCACTAGGAAACGCAGCCGGTGAGTACATACGTCACAGGGTCTACATGCCCGTTTTTGGGCACAGCTTGGAGCTTTTCTTGGCCGGTATTTTTTTTCAATGACACGGCCGAAAAGAAAAAGCGACTACCCTCATGCGTGTGTTGATATTTTATGGATCTGGACACGTTCGCCAAAAGTCTCTTAAAAGTAAAGCTAAGCTCGGTTGGTTGACGGACATGTAGTTGAACGCTACCAGTGAATTTTTGGGACAAATAATGACCAGCAATAAAACCGACCTGCACCACCACTAGCGACAAGAGCGAGTGCTCACGAGTCGACGGGTGTGTGAGCACCGAACACACGCACCGGGTCGAACACACGCACCGGGTCCCGAACCTCAAGCACTGAGACATAACGAATGACCGACTCAAGAAATGTATTTTCGTGCAAATCAATTCGAAGTGCTTGAGGGAGTCGCTATAGTCACCAGGCATCCTGGATGAGTCGCTGTGGCTGAACAAGCGGCTCTTTGCCGCTATTGGTCTTTACCGCTATTGGTCTTTACCGCTATTGGTCTTTACCGCTATAAAACTTGATAGTTGTCGTTAGGTCTTTTTTTTGGCGAACAGATAGCGGATAAAAGCGAGTGATACGTCGTCATGCGAACAATAGCGAGTCTACAGTCAAGTTGCCCAAAAGCGAGTGAGTTGTTAGCAGTAATACTACGGCCGGATGGCACAAAGCCGGAATTGGACGGATGTGTATCACGAATGGTTTACTTCACCACACATGAAGGCGCTATGGTGTATGCCGTGGCCGCTGCCCCAGAAGGTGTTTTTGAGGCGTTGGAAGGAACGAATGATTCGGATAGTTCCGACGGGTTCGAGTCCATTCCACTGGTGCTGCGCCAGAACTTCGATTGGTTCAAAAGATTCGACCGACTGAAGATCTACCCGCCGGGCGATCGCTTCGACGTTGAAAGCCCCGAGACAATGAACTCTGAGGCAATGACCTCTGAAACAGTCAACTCTGAAACAGTCAACTCTGAAACAGTCAACGCTGAAACAGTCAACGCTGAAACAGTCAACGCTGAAACAGTGACACCAGACACAATGACCCCTGAGACAGGGAACCCCATGATGGCGAACCCGGTGGTGGTGGCGGTAAATCCCGAGGTGCCGCCGGAGACAATCTCGAAGGCGGAAGTGGCTGTGTTTAGCCAACTGATGAGGCGACTGGCTGACCTGGAGCTGGACGCAACTCAGCCTGAGGCCTGCGAGAACATCATTAGCGAAATCTTCGGAAGGCGACGGGCCGAGCAGCTCGCATTAGAAACCGGCGAGGATGAGGTAGCCGTGGTTTATTCCGGCTGCCTAGAACCCGAGGAGATTCGGACCCATCTAAGGTACGCCTCCGCAGAATGGAGACCTTTGTTCCCAGCGAAGCCGGTGGCAAATAGCACCGCTACCGATGGAATTACCGAATACGGACCAAATGAAACGGGCGGAAACATAATCAGTAGAGCCCTCGCAGGCTTCAACCGTCACTGCACCCTGCGATGGCGACTTGCCGGCGTCGGCTGTGCCCTGGGGACGATCTTCTTGGTCGCCACCGCCGTCTCGAAAAACAGCGGAGACAGAACCTCTGCCATTTCCAATGACATGTTGACCACCATAGGCATGAACAACACCACACAAGGCATGGACAATGGAGCCGTTACTTCAGTTGTGACAAAACTCCCTTCACTAGTTAACAGGGCGCCCGATATTATTTCGATGACTGAAACTACCACACATGAAACTCCGTCCACTTTAGGACGGGCCTACCAAGATCTCAACAGGGCAATCAGTTCTCTATTTACAAATGCTACCGACTCTCCTACTTCCTCATTCTCGATGACAGCCGAACATTCGACGGACCCTACAGTCGGTGGTCACGTCACTAATGCCACCGAGCCTGCGACCAGCTCTACCACGCAGAGCACAACACAGCTCGTCACAAACCCGAAAGCAGTGAGCGAATGGGTAGCCTCGCAAGGAACGACGGGTGGTAGCCTCGTCACTAACGCCACAGAGTCTGAGACCGCATACGTCTCCAAGGACACTTCGACTACGGATCCCACGTCCCTCGCGACCCAATCTACTAAGCAGAGCACCACAACAAAGAGCACAACAAAGAGCACAACAAAGAGCACAACACCGCTCAGCACAACTGCTAAGAGCACATCCCCGAAAGCAGTGAGCGAATGGGTAGCCTCGCAAGGAACGACGGGTGGTAGCCTCGTCACTAACGCCACAAAGTCTGAGACCGCATACGTCTCCAAGGACACTTCGACTACGGATCCCACGTTCCTCGCGACCGAATCTACTAAGCAGAGCACCACAACAAAGGGCACAACAAAGAGCACAACTACGAGCACAACACCGCTCAGCACAACTACGAAGAAACCAACCCCGAAAGCGGGGATTAAGCCGTCGATTGCCCACTTCTCGAATGGTATGCAGACTGCTACCAGCCCGCAAAGATCTTGATTGAACGTCCATTTGACCTCTTGATTGAACGTCCATTTGACCTCGTCAGGAACGATAATTCCACACATCTCTAGTGTCACAGGACTAGTGTCACAGGGTCATTCGTGTCACCAGTTTTGACAGAATGATGGAGCCAATTTCACGTGCGTATTGAAAATGCCATTCGTATTTCAGTGCGATTCGTGTCCCTTTTTGCTTGGATTGAACCCGAGAGCTGGGACCTGGAAGCAGGGCTTGGTTGCGAGTGGCTCAGGGGAGTTAGCGTGGTTTTTTTTTGGACTTGGAGTGAGGCTCGGAACGAAATTAAAAGCGCCGTAAGGATGGTGTTGACAACAACGCGAGTGGTCTAAGTGTGGCGGGCCCCGGGGCGGCGGACCTGTGGTCGCTGTCGGCATCACTACGCCGGGTGCTTGGCCGTCCATCAGGATGCTGCGCCATTGACAACTCTGCTCTAAACAATACAAGGCTCGCTAGTTGAAAATGCCACCAGGGCCCCGTCTGTGCTTATGAACGGCCTCTCATGGATGCTAGCTATGGCAACCCGGGCGTCATGGATTAGGAGCGAGTCCGACGTTTCTGCGGGCCACTTCACCGCCGCTTGTACAGCTCGCTCGGCGGCGACAACCTTCGGAAAGCTTCAAGAAGTGACTGCGCCACGACCTCAAGGCCTGGTGGAATGTCTTCGTCTAGTCGTCTTCGTCTAGTCGTCTTCGTCCAGTCGTCTTCGTTCGGTCATCGTCGAATGCCACCACTAGGCTCCAATCCCGGCCCCTGCATTTATATAGGCGGCTGTTGTGATCGGGCGAGACCGGTCGCTGCGGAACGCACCCAGGATGGTTCTTGTCTGCCGACCGTCCCTTAGCCGAAAAGGCGACCGTTTGGTCTGTCGCATCGTCTCTTGTCGCGGTGGGTAATTGGCAGGGTCCACCACACTCAAGCACGACGGCTCAGCCAGCACTGCGGACTGGACATGTGGGTGATGTTGGGGTGCTACAAGGGCGACGACGATGAAGCGAGTATCGATGCGGAGAGGCACGGTTTCGGTTCTACCAGCCGAAGGAAGATGCCAAGCAAGCTGGGTCGCATGAGTTAAACCGTCGAAGCTGCATGTCTAGGGTAGAGGGTCTAACGTTTGATCCGAAGTCGAGAGAGAACTACACGAGGTCAGAGATGCTTTGAGAATAGACCAAGCGTAGGTCCGCTGGTAGGCCCTCCCTCCCCCCCGTATCGCGTGAACACATACGAGAAAGTCAAACGAGGTAACCCAGATTACTTAGAAGGATTTGTTGACAGGCTGGCTGGTCGCACGAAACGACAGTTTTGATCGGCGACGAGAGGTCTGGGCAGTGAGTGAAGAGTTGGTGAGTTGTTGGTCAGAGAGTGACCTCGGGAGCACACCGGGGGTTTTCGAAGGCTTTGCACGGAGCGGACGTACGGAGTGGTTCAGAGTTGCGCGAGTTCTGCTGTGCTCGCACACAACAGATCCCGCACCCCGACAACAGGACTGGCACCGGTGGTGACGTTGATAGGGATGGACGCGAGGCACTCAAATGAGGTGCCTTTGATGTGGCTGGAAGCTGTTGGAGTAGACGCACTTCTGGAGGTGCGTTTCCCGACTTTGCCCACAAGTGATCGGTGCCACAAGTGATCGGTGCCACAAGTGATCGGTGCCACAAGTGATCGGTGCCGCGAGTGATGAACCGCTGCAGGTGTGACGCTGCCTGCGTCATAAAACGATGTCCATTCTGGTGACTTGCATCTGTGGTATGTCAGTGGGCGAGGGCGGCTTTCAGTTGTTATGTCTCGCCCGCCGAAGCTTTTTGTCGGGTGAAGAAAGAGCCAGAAGCCGTAGCAGTGCAAGTTACCAGAATCAACAACGAGGACTCTTCATGCGACGCAGGCAGCACCACGTCAGCAGCGGACCAGTACGACACAACAGTCTGCGGTTGCTCACTCTTCATTTTATTAAAAGCCCTTACCCGGCGGGCGAGGCACGGCGGCTTGCCTACGGACATGAGCGACGTAGAGTTCCACGTCTTTTGTATAAAAATTAGTGCTGTGTGAAACCTTCCCTTCAGCTACTGGATTTGAACCAATGCGGGCAAAGCCCAGTAGATTTCAAGTCCATGATGACCCGATGTTGCTGTGTCGGTCAACATAGCGGTCGAGAGAGACCATCACTACTTTCACATGGCACCCATCAGTGGGCGTCCAATTAGGTGAGTTGTTTTCTTGTCGGAGATGTAGGAAAGTTCAACTTGGCCTACGTGCTTCTAACGTGGTGGCTGTGGCCAAATCTACTATGCAGAGCACATCTTTAAAGGCTATGACGGCGAGGCTCACTTTGCTAGGAACGACAATGGATAATGGGTCGCCTTAGCGGCATGGGTCGCCTTAGCGGCATGGGTCGCCTTAGCGGCATGGGTCGCCTTAGCGGCATGGGTCGAGGCACTGGCTGGATAGAACTTAATTGTACTTGAGGAGACAAAAGGGGACCAGGAAAGCGTGGGCTTGCTGGTCTTTTTAGACGGCGCCAACGCGTCGGATTTCAAAGGCGTGTGTTGCCATGTAGAACAGGCCGAGTGGGACTCGATCCATCCCTTCTACGAACGCCATCGGGTGGACTCTTTCGGTAAGTGTCAGTTCATCATCCCGAGTGGCGCAAGGTTGGGCATGTGAAGGTGGGCGGTGTGGACCTGTTTTGCTGCAGTCAATTGTGCCGTCCTCCGTGAGACTGACCCCAGGTGGTCCTGCTGCGTGCCATCAGCCAGCCCGAGAGATCCCTGAGGGTTCTGTAAACTGACTCACACGTAAAACTTCCTAGCCTAATCTGCCAGTACGCCGATCGGACTTAGATTAACCTGATTTATTTAGATCAACCTGATTTATTTTTTTCCCGTTCAAGAGTGGGAGAGGACCCTGGCCCGTTGGGTGACCTCGACCTCGACCTCGCACCGGACACACCGCAGCGTTACAACCGCAGTTTTTTTGTGCTGCGCTTGCGTAGCACACACATGAGAGTCTTCACGATGATGCGCCACCATGACTGCTCGGACACCATGATGGTGTCTGAGAAGGCCATGATGGCGTCTCGCCTAACGGCGTCTCACAAGCCACAATTTGACAAGCAATTTTACTTTTTACATTGTTAGGAAATGCGTACATTTAAGAGTGAGTCTAGCGGCGTGCCAGGGAGCGAGTTGCTGTCAGTATTGATGGGTCCGGATGGGAGCCAGACGAAGTTGGACGATTGTGTGGCACAGGTAGTTACGATACGCGCGGGTGGCGGCGAGGTGACGGCTTTGGTGTTGGCGCCCGAGACGGCGTTTGAGGTGGAGGTGGAGACAGTCGGCGAGCGAACGCCGTTGACGATGGAGACGACGGTGGTGGAAGGCCGGGATTACGACTGGTTCGAGCACTGGGACCGAATGATGGTGTGGCGCCCGAAGGAGGGGCCCAGTTGCGACGCGCGCGCGGAGGCGGCGCTGCTGAGCACTCTACGGCGCCGGCTGGACCGCGACGGGCCTCGAGACAAGCCCGAGGCTGTGGACGCGCTGTGTCGCGAGATCTTTGGCGAACGCCTGCACGACGTGCACGCCATCCTGAACGGGGTTGGTGAGATGCAGCGTCGAGACCAGGTGGACGACGTCATCGTGGCTGTCACCCGGCCGATAGACCCGTCGGAGTTGGAGGGGCTCTTGGCCCAGGTACCCGAGGACTGGCTGCCGACGCTACTCAGGTCGGTGCGGTGGAAGACTGAGGACTGCAAGACTGAGGGCTGGAACGACGGCGGGGACATGGAGGCCGCACAGGCGAAGACCAGACCTGAAAAGAAGCGCTGTCTGTACACGACCGCGAAGGTCCTGGGTGTGGGCTTGGCCGTCGGCGTCATTGCGAAACTTATTTTGCCGGACACCTGGTGGCCGGCCGCCTTGTCGCAACGGGCGGCGGGGGAAGAAGACTTCGTGCT
>NW_011645816.1:61847-93027 GCF_000223845.1 Gregarina niphandrodes | reverse complement strand
AACACAACTTCCTTCAGAACGGGCCGACCTACCAGAACCTGTGATTATGGAACATACTCAGAATCGAAAGAAACATGAACGTCTCATCCATTCTCCTCCATTGCTGCTTCCCAAATCAAAAAAGAAACGACACTCTTTGATCATTTTGAATTTCACGAGTGCTAATTCTCTCTTTGGGGGAGGGCATAATGTGAAATAGCCTTATAGATACCGTGTGTGTACAAACACACACTTTTTGAGACCGGACTAGTAGCCCTTAACAAAACAAGACAATAACTAATCTTTTACAGCGCATCACTTCACATTATTATCACGCAAACGCGTAATCAGCATTTGAAATTAGGTCGTGCTGGGAATCGAACCCAGATCGGGAGATTCAGAGTCTCCAGTGCTTACCATTACACCACACAACCACGAGTGTATTTTTGGTTCTTGGGACGGGTGCCTGTCTATCGAGTCATGAAGGGAGTTAGCAACCACCTTACTGAACGTGAAAAAATCCCGTGGTGTAGAAATTCGTTGCGCTCCTGTGTGTGGGACGAGACGTCTTGTCTTGAGCGTGCCTTGTGTTGTGTCGAACTGGTCCGCTGCTGGTGTGGTGCTGCCTGCGTCGTACGAGGAGTCCTCGACATCGATTCTGCTAATCTGCATCACTGCGGCTGCTAGCTACCTCTGTATTTAATAAAAAGCTTCGGCGGGCGAGACATAACAACTGAAAGCCGACCTCGCCCACTGACACACCACCTTGGGCGACGCGTGCTGAGCCGCTCACATGTCACAAGCGTGGAGAGCATTTTGGGTGGGTGGGCGATAGTCGGAAGACTGCGTGTTCTTGTCGCATGTTTTTCGTGCACAATTCGCCTTTCCGGAATGTCCCACTCTGCCGAATTGCAGGACTTTTATATACCGCCTCCCTTAAAGAAGATTGCCTATGGATCCTAGAATACCGGCCGCGACGCATGGCCAAGGGGCCTTGTACTGTTTTGCAAATGCGCGTTTGGACTTTTCGTTCATGTAGGTCACGTCCAGTTCTCCGTAGAACGTCCCGGAGTAAAGGAGACCTGGTTCACACACTGTTCTTCCGTTTAGTGTCTGTTTTGCGTTCCAGCGTTTCGGGCAAGGCTGTGCATAATCCTTTTCGCATTCTCCCAAGCAGGTCCATCGCACACCGCACGAGTTGGCCAGATGCCGGCGTTCGAGAACACTCAAATCTGAAGGGCTTTAACAGAGTGGACTTAAGCTGAACCAAGTGGACTTAAGCTGAACCAAGCGCTAACATCGTAGTGGTACATAAGGAGGAGTGGCGGGAGGAGGGGGGGGGGATATTACTATTCGTCAAGGTGGCAGTAGTTGGTCGCCCCGTTATGATGTCGAATGCACTTCTTACCCGACTCTCTCCATCCATACCCACAAGGGATGAAGTAATTCGGAGTGCAGTCACTATGACAACCCCAGGCCACACCACAAAGAGCTGTCATTCTCAACTTCGCTTCAATAGTTTTGGGTACGACCCATATTGTGATATCCTCTGTTGCCAATTTCTTGTTAAACATCTCATGGTATATCCGAGATAACTCTTTCATAACTAAACCGTCAGAAGGAAAGTATGAAGAGCAAATCCCCTTGTAGTGCGCAGACATACAAAAGGCCGGGGCGGCAGGACTTGCAGGCACAGCAGGAGCTGCCTCGGTCGCCGTATCTTCGATCGATGTATCTTCGGTCAATGTATTCGTCTCCTCGGTCAATGTATTCGTCTCCTCCGTCGCCGTCCCTCCCGTTGGTGAGATTGATCCATGTTCGGAGAAGCTCTTCTTGACAGACAAGGGTATAAACCCTTTCGGACATGGGTTGCTGTAATCTCTCTTGCAGCTCTTACTATCCAAACAGGGCCAGGGAATCCCAGTCGCATTTGACCACTCTTGCCGGTCCTGTGGGTCCCATTCTTCGATCTCCAAGGCCGTCGGTGCGCTGGCAGGAAGAACGTCGGAAGCCAAACATACATCACCAGACCTCTCGTAACCTTCGGGGCAGATGCTATTAACGAAGTCCTGCTGACAAGATTTGCACGGCCATCGAACTCCACACAACTCTCTACAAGATATTACTCCCTCCTCTGTCTTACTCCCTCCTCGGTCTTACTCTAGGATCGATAAGTCTTGATTCGGCGCCCTGAGAAGGAAGCCCTTAGTAGGGCAAGAAGAGAGAAGAGTAATTCGAGGGTCCATTGTAGTACACATATTCTCTCCTGTTTTCACGAACTCTACGGCAGGAGGAAATGTCTTTTAGTGACATACAAACGTACTCTCTGGACACGGCGCATCGAAGTCTTTTTCGCAAGCCTCATCGTCTTCCTACACACACTCATAGTTACCGCACACACTCACGTGCTTGCACATAAGCAGTGCAACTCAGTATACTTACGTAGAACCTTTCTTTCTCACTTAGTAGCGCCATACTCTTGTATATTCCTTTCTTGGTGAACGTGGGCCAACGAAATACCCCAAAATCATGAAGCGGCAGTTGGATCGTCTTCAAGTCGAGGAACCTGCAAGGCATGAGTAGAACTGAAGGGTGTGAGGGGGGAAGAGACACTGGCACGCAGGGCGTCGTACGTAAGAGGGGGTTCAAAGATGAGGTTGTCATATTTGATATTCGGGTCTTGGACATTCGGCAATCCGGTATAGACTTCTCCCGTGTTGTCTTCGACGGGGCCAATATCTGCCGACATGTGAAGTCGCTGACCAAAAGGTATTTGGACGCCAGCAGTGGAGTCGTGGCGACCCAACGTGGTTTCGGACAATGTGGCGTCTCCCTGAGAAGCTTCCGAGGTGAGCGAATCGGTAAACTAAAAAAAGAGGGAACTCGGCGGTAAAGGAGTGGTGGAAAAGATGTGGTGGTTCGGGGGATATAAGATCAGATCAATATGGGCGAGCCAGATCAATCGGGGTCGCTGTATATGAGTGGGTGGTGTCCTAACTTGGCAAATGCCGTAAAGGAGAGTCTTGAGTATAATGTCATCTTGTTGACGGAAGCTTAAAGGACACTTGGAAGGCGTTAGCTGCTCTCCATCGGTATCTCCGTCGGTATCTCCATTGGTACCTCCATTGGTACCTCCGCCGGTAAATATACAGACCCGAGAAGCCTGCTCAATAGGAGAATAGCCTTGTGGGCAAACGGATGTATCCGAACTAACATAAATTCCTGCTTGTTTAAACCACGGTTCACTTGCGCCAGATTCCACCAATTGTTTGAGCTGGTCGTAATCAAGACCATTTATCTGTTGCAGAAATGAGTCCGCAATAGAACTGTAATGATCATAGCTTCGAATCCCTCCCCGGATCCATGGAGTGGGATCGTCTAGCGCAATTGAGCCGGTCCCCTCCTTGACGAACAGCCCGCAACTACCTTTAAGGCAAGCAGGCGAGCTTTCTCCGTAGAGATCTTGAATTAGGGGCGCTTTACAAATTAAAGAATTTACCATTCGAATATCCTGGAAGGGACTATACGGGATCTCATCGCATGAATACTTTGCCGGAACCACAGACTTGCATATCCGATCGTTATCGAGGTTCCAGCCTTCTGGACACGGGTATCTTGAGTTAGAATTTGGACTAATCCACTCCAACGCACATGTGTGCGCTAAGTCTAATCTGGCTACAATTCCTAGATTTGTCAGATCCAATTCATTACAGCTTGCATCGACCTTCAGATTTGTACCTCTTGAGTTCATTCCATTGGTGACTGTCCCTGGACTTGTTGGGTCTATCTTGCAAATACCAACTCCCATATCTTTATAGCCATAGGGGCACGGTGAAGAATAGTCGTTCGCGATCGATAAGGGGTTATGGCCTTTCGCAACTTTTCGTCCGACGTCAACGAGCACTTCCTCGATGATGGACCGAAGCATGAGTGTGGGTGCCTTTATTTCTTGGTGTACGAGCATAGTGAGATCATGGAGGTTCATCTATGGTGAAAATCAGTGAGTGACAAAAGAAAAGTTGTTATTTTCGGAAGTTCCAAACACAACCTGCCCAGTTGTGTATTCGGGATATGTAATAGATTGTGGCACCTCGCTGGACTTGAACCAGCCACTCGTACCACACTCGACTTATATCGCACACGCGCCAAATATGCAGCTCGAGTTCATCCCCGTCTTCGAGCCTTAGAGACCGCTCCACAGGCAGGTACAGAGGATACCAGCTGTCCATGTCTCTACTCTCATCATGAGGCGCAATTGAGCAAATCACGCTGGGCGATAGCAAGGAAGAAAAGTACCCCGCAAATCCGTGACACTCCACCACCTCGCCGTGAGATTGTATGGTCCATCGCAGTCTCGCGAACCGATTGAACTCGTCCACCCTCCGGTAATGCGCTATGACATCCCGGTCCTTTGTCTCTGTCTCCACTACACCCTTAACTCCATCACCTGGTCCGTGCCCGCCAGCGTCGGGTTTGTAGGAGAAGCGGAAAGCGGGGAGTGCGGGTTGTGCCAAAGTTGTGTAATTGTAGAGGTCCACGACGTAGCCGGCGTCGAAGGCGCCAGTTGCGGACGACTCAGTGGCGAGTTGTCGGTGGAGCTTAGAGGCGGCAATGGGCGCAAAATAGGAGGTGTGCTCTAAAGGCACGACTGCACCCTGAGGTGTCAGAGAGCGGTAGACCGGCCACAGGCATTCCGGACTCAGCTCATTATCACCCACGCTCCCCAGCAACTCCGATACCACCAAGTCCACCCCCAACCGCGGCCGCCACTCACGCATGTCCGTCTCCACCACCTCCACATCGCGCCACCACTCGCACGGATCCGCCAACACACGTTGTCGTAACACCAGCGCGGCGCACGGATTCTTCTCTACCACACTAAAGGAGAAACGCACTGCCCGGACGGGGGACACTTGATTGGTACTGCTGGCCGGAACGGGGGATGCCGCAGACGGGCCTCCGGTAGGAGGCAGGCCTCCGGTCGGAGACGGGCCGTCGGCCGGAAAAGAGGTAGAATCTGGAGCCAAGTAGAAGAACCCAGTCTCGTCGCGCCGCCAACCCAGAGACATGAGCGCGTCAAAACACTCCTGCATCAGAGGCCCACGCCCACCGCCGAGGTACGCAATGTGGACTGTAGTAAACCTCTCAGCGGAGGAACCGCTGCCCGAGTCCGTCGCCGTGGCCGCGGCGCCGGTCGCCGGGGAGCCGGTCGCCGTGCAGCCGGTCGCCACAAGGTCAGGACGACCGCCGTGCTGCTGATGCGCAGCCGGACAATGGGAGGGGTCCAGTAGTGCCTTCTGCAGCAGGTTGACCAGTTGTTCTTTTATAGCGGCCCTGTACAGGTCGTACTTGATTCGGTCTTCTTCGAAAACTGAGTAGGTATACGCCGTCAGGTTATCGGCAAGCGGTTGGAGTGGTTCCTGGAGGTAGTCGTGGTGGCTGCCCCTGCTGATTTCTGTCGGGAGTAAAGGCGGCAGCTGGTGGTGTGTGTACTGCAGCCAGAGAACCGTCTGTTCGATGTACTTCCTGACGTCTTGAATCAAGAAATCTGTGGCAACGACCGCCGTGGCAGCCCCCGGTGTGGCAGGAGCCGCCGTGTTTGTGGTCGCCGCTACCGCCGAGACTATGGTCGCAGCCGCCGTGTCTGCCGCCGGGGTCGTGGCAGAGTTGCCAGCGGCGGGCATCTCGAGGACGACGTAGAGGTCCCTGCGAAGGAAGGTTTCTACAAGTTGCCGGTTTCGTTTGACCATAGAGGGGAGGCCCTGTTGATTGGCCTTGAAGGCGGTGGTGGTACACAGCAGCATGGCGACGTCTTCGCCTAGCCAGCGTGCAGCGATGTTCTGGAACAGTTGGTCTGGGCAGTTTGGGTAGTGTGCGTCGAGGGAGACACACACACGTTTGATACCCCTGTGTGCGTTCACGGAATTGGTATCGGCAGTCCATAAACTGGCGCCAAGTTGCTTTATCACGTACCACAGATTCCATTCGTCCAGGAAACGACAGCGTAGCACTATTTCGCATTCCTGTGACCGGCAACTGACACGCAACAGCACACGCGCAAATTGTACGTAACAACTCTCCGGCACTTTTTCCACCGGGTTCACGACCAACATTCGGGCACCAACATACACACTCCATTCTACCGCCTCTCCCAACTGTTTCTCTACTCCTAGCCAGTCCAAATTCTCCCCAGGCCGACTGAATTTGCTCAGTCGCACAGTCGCGTGGAAAGCCAATACCTTCGCCTCTGAAACCGACTGCAAAATCGTCGGCGACAAACTATTCTCACTCTTCGAAACCGGCACTATCACGGGCTGACCACCATAATCCTCCAACGGCCTAACCGCATCGCCCACCCAGAGCGCCCACTGCAGCGGCCGAGCACCCATCGAAATCTTGTCCCCAGAAATTACCCGGACTCCATCTCCACGCATCCCCAACCCACAACACCTTGGGTACAGCACCTTGGAGGTATACGCTGTGCATCACGCATGGGCCGCGGGTCTACCCTGTTAGGCATCATGCAAGCTAAGTATCGTGTGCAAGCTATCTATCATTTGTAAGCTATGTGTCGTGTGTATGCTATGTGTCTCGTGGGCGCGAGAAAAAGGTCCATCTCGGGGTAAAAAAAGCAGACTTATTGTGAACCAGGCGAATGGACAGCAAGGCCTCGGATGGAGGCGGCGTGGTGCTCTTGGAGATGCCGGAAGACGTGTTAATCGGTTTGGATTTTACTGTATGGAAGCCTGATGATGTGGACTGTTTCTGCATCAGCGGGATCTTAAACGGTCCCCATTTCTTGTCTTGGGAACGGCCCGAGAAAGGACTGAAGGAGGGTGAGATGTTGTGGCTCCGAAGGCGCCAAGTGGTTGTGTACAAGTGGGACCGTGGGCTAGAGTTGTTTCTGAGAGTCAACGATGAAGACGAGGTAGCAAGATATCAGAGTGGCCATGACGACTTGAGCCTGCTGCGGAAGGCCGTCATATACACATCCCCTACAGAGCGAACTTGGCACGCACTGACGTATGCAATCGTGCCGCCTATTATCCGGCTGGTGCAGTCAGAGCGACTTTTGCAGCACAAAAGACTCCGAGAATACGATACCAGACCCGCTGACCAGCACCAGCCCCACGGTCAGGGATCTCAACCGGTGAAGAACCCCGTCGTCGGGAGCGACGAGAACGATGATACTGACGGAGAAGACGAGTTTCCTTACTCTGAGAATAGGGCCAAGACTGGTAGCGCTCCAGAGTCTTGCGATGAACGCCTAGTGGGCCTACTGGCCCAAGGCGAGCTTGATTGGACGAACGTGCCCCCGAAGGATGTCAAACAAGCCAGTGACCCCCGGCTGGTGTCTCAGTCGGCGCTCAACTCGTCCGGCCGAGTTGCGACCTGGATCGACTGGTGCTATAGTCGCGCCAAGGAAGCTAAAATGCATCCAGTGGACATTCACACCTGGGAAATGGTTGCTGATACCTGTCAGCTGTCTCCGTCACAGACCCTCTGGCTAGGGGAACTGCAGCTAGCATACATCACCTTCCTCCTTGGGGCGAATCTCGGGGCATTTGAACACATGAAACAGTACTATCTCATCTGCCCCTTCGCAGACGATCTCTTCCAGAGCCGTCTAGGATACCACTGGATGCTCAATCTCACCCTGCAACTGCAGCAGACGCCAGACGACTTCGTCAAGGCGGATATCACCAAGGGGAACTTCATGATTGCCGCAGCACTCGAAAGCATCGAATTCGCTAACGAACTGGAACAGGCTCCAGGGGATGTGAAAAGCCAGACGCAGGCCCTCGGAGTAAGCACTTTATCTGATCTTAATCTTATTCTTATTTCAGGATATGGTCACGAAAAAGTTTGGAATGTCAATTCTCGAGCTCACCGAACTCCAAGCGGATCGAATAACAGTCACTGATGAATAACGGTGGCCGGCGATGCAGTGCGATTATTCTGCTGAAGTGCTGCCCGTGTCGACACGATGGAGCGAGTCCGGTGTCTGCACCATTTGATTCTTGGCCTCAATTTCCAATAGCTGCTGCAGCCATATCGTGAATCCAACGGAGAGGACGAAGGTGGCACACAGGCCAGCGGCGTATAATGGGGTATGAAGTTTCACAAGCAGCCTGCTGTAAAGTGTCGGCTCAAATACATCAATATACATTTGGTTCACTGGTCCGAAAACATAATGAGGAACATTGTATTTGGATAGCAGAGATTTCCAGTAAGGTCCCTCCCGACATTGCTGTGCGTGAGACTCCATTATGTCACGCATTGTTTCAGTCCCTAGATCCAGTGGCGGTTCGGGGGCGCGATTCCATAGCCATCGAAATCGATGGCCCGGGATAGCGGGCTGGGTGTCATGTCGGATCCGGGCGCATTGGGGAGGCGGCGCATGCACGGAAAGCGCGAAAGCGGCCCAAATCACGGCGCTGCGCAGCAAATTCATCAAGCGCACACACGTGTGCTGCTGGCGCACACATGCCAGGAGCCAAAAAATAAAAGACAAAACGATGCACAAGAGGCTTTTTTGTGTCGGGCCGGGACATTTTTTCTTGAAGCAATGGTCGTGGCTAAGAAGGTTGTCAAAACCCCCACCTATGTCACATATTTGGTTGACTGCGAAGCCCCGGTAGCTGATGGGCTCATGTCTGCTGAAGACCTGCGTCAGTTCTTGCACGACAGAGTTAAAATTGATGGCAAGACCGGAAACTTCCAAAAGACCAACTATCAGACTGGCGTGACCACCAGATACTGCACCATCTCTGCCCAGGGAAACAAGATTGCCTTGGAAGCCAAGCTCCCCTTCAACAAGAGATATGTCAAGGTAAGCACTTGAACACAGTCTAAGTCGTACCAACTGCACCCCGGCAGCTGAGCTGAGCTGAGTGTCGCCGTCACAATACTATATATATGGGTGAGATGTACGGTCTTTACCGCGCGGTTACTGCCCCTACGAGCCTGGGGTGTGGTGTGTGCCCTATGGTCTCAATCATGCTGGAGGAATCTAGGATGGAGCGACATTGGGTTCATGTCTTTACTACTTTATTTTGTAGTTCTTGACTAAGAAGTATCTTTGCCGCAACCAGATCCGTGATTTCATCCGCGTCGTCAGCACCAACAAGAACGAGTTGGCCCTCAAGTACTACCAGCCCGTGAAGAAGTCCATGGAGAACTAAGGAATTTTTTCCATTACAACCAACCACTGTGGCTTCAACACCTTGCTTCAACACCTTGCTTCAACACATTCGCTCCAAGCCTTTCCTTTCTGATCCTATATTAGTCCGCTGGGAGCCGTTGTCAACTGTTTGGCGGCGGACAGCTGCTGTCTATTGAGGTCGGTCGGGCAGATTTATACTGGCGTATTTCTTTTTGTTAGTTCACTCATAATAATGTACCCTTTTTGGTTCACCTGCACCTCGCCTGCCTATCTACCCATCATCATTATCGTACCGACTAATACTTAGAGGAAGCTTATACTACGTTGCAATTGAGCAGGAAGCTGTTGCTCAGCAGAGGAATACTAAATTCTAATTTTTCCAAATGGACTCAAGCAGGTTGGACTTTTCCCTGGATCAATTGATAGGTGCAGCCAGCGCCAAAAAAGCAGCTACAAGTCATGACCAAGCTCCCCCGAAACGACGGAACGTTCCCCGAGGGGAGGCACGGCGACGGGACAACGGGCCAGTTCGTAGAGTGGAGCGGGATCCTCCCGTGCGAAAGGACCCTCCAAAAAAGGCGACCGGAGTTCCTGCACAATATATAGCTATGCCCACCCAATTCGTCCAGCCCTCGAATAAGCTGACGCCGGCTGAAGTGGCTCTAAACACTAGCCGAGTTACAAAATGCGAAAATAACGACGTCGTAATCTCATTCAAAGATACCGACGTACTCGTTGCGAAAGCCGCCACAGGCGATCTCGTAAGGGCTCTTCTTCTCCTCCCAACCCGTCTCTTAAGTCGACCCGTCTCTTAAGTCGACCCGTCTCTTAAGTCGACCCGTCTCTTAAGTCGACCCGTCTCTTAAGTCGACCCGCTCCTCCTAACAGTCCCTAGCCTCCCTCCGGTTGCCGGTGAGTTTCTTTCTCCCCGGCTTTGCCCCCAGTTCTTCCCGGTGAATATTCTGGATTTTGTAGATTCTGAATTCCGGAGGATTTCGAACGTTCTCTACCAAGTCAGTTTTATGCAGCGCCTTACAGCCAGTCGGATTGCGGGTAAGATAACTTCCATCCCCGTCACCTGTAATCCTTTCTCCGCGAGCATTCTACCCCACCGGCGTTCTACTCACCGATATTCGACTGTATCGGCATTCTACCCGAGCGGCAGTCTACCCCTCCAGCGTTCCACCCCCCGCCAGCATTCTTACCTCGCAAACAATGGTCACTTGGATAATGTGCATTATTGTTCAGTCGAATACGATTTGCTTCTCCATAGATCGATGAAGACGCTGACGGTAGCTGGAACGTGAGCGACGGCCGAGCTTTCATGCAGAAATTCGAAGACGGGATGACCGTGCAGCAACCGGGAGCCAGGTTAACGCGGCACCAGTTGCTGGCGCGCCCTTCGGTAATTCTTCAGTTCTTCCAGCAGAAGAAGGCAGGCTTATCCAAGAAGACGGCGCGACGAGGGCCGCCTCACGGGAGAGAAAGAGTGCGGAATGCCCATCCAATGATCACCCATGACCAACAAGTCCCAATGGCGGCTGCCTCGCAAACGGAACTGCCTGTGGAAGGGAGCTTAGATGCGGCACTTACATTTTAAGGTAACGGCATTGCTCTAGAATGTAAGACAATTCTGATTTAAAAAGCGTGCGCACATGTGTGTGCACGCGCGTGTGCGGGCGCGCGCGCGTGCTGGATCGGGTGGAGACTCAATTTGTATAATCGATTATGTCCCGAAGTAAAAAGGAAGGCATGTTGAAGAACCTGCTTTTGTGACAGCAATCTATTATATCCAGCAATCAATTATAATGTTCAGCAATTTATTTATGTCCAGGCTCGATGGCAGTCCGTATTGTGCGGCAGTCCGTGTTATGGTTCAGTCGGAGTTAGATAAGACTGTTGCCGGGTTGTTGCGGCTGTGCAACAGTGGCAGGTGGAATGGTGATGTCGTTGGTGGTCGGTGCAGGCATGTATGTGTTCAGCGGCGACTCGAGCCCCTCCTCGACTTGTTCCGAAATCTTTTGCACCTTCGGAATGACGCCGCCTCCGGCAATGGTAGCTTTAATCAGTCGGTCGAGCTCTTCGTCTCCTCGAATGGCGAGTTGCAAATGCCTGGGTGTGATACGTTTCTGCTTGAGATCCTTGCTAGCATTGCCCGCCAGCTCGAGCACCTCGGCTGTCAGATACTCCAAAATGGCCGCGGCGTACACGGCCGCAGTAGACCCTACACGACCGTCAGCGGGCACGCGCAGCTTCAGCATCCTGTGGATACGACCCACCGGAAACTGCAGACCAGCCCGGGCAGCTCGGGTCGTAGGGGCCTTCTTCGACTTACCCGAGCTCGCCTTGCCCTTTCCACCCAACTTCCCGCCAACCTTGCCTCCGACTTTGCCACCATACTTGCCAGCTTTACCAGAACCATCCATTTTCAGTTTTTCAGCACACAAAAATTAAAAATTACCCGCCATATATAACGCCAATGTCGGGCGCTCGTTGTCGAGCGCTCGTTGTCGAGCACTCACCATCACCCAGCAGTATGGTACTCTTGATCAACCGAACCCACACAAGATGCCAGGCCACGCCATGCAGCGTCAATTAATCCCATCCCAGTACAGACATCCAGGTGGTTTTCCACTTACTTCAGGCCACTGTTCGAATCCCCATGCCCACCGTTCGAATCCACCCCCCATGCACACCGTTCGAATCCACCCCATACAGTGCCGATTATTTAGTGGCCCGCCGATTTTTCTTATAAAGTTTTAACTGACTGATGGTCGTTGTTCCTTTCGTGGGAAAAGCTCCCAAGACTTACAGATTCGCGGCCAACTTGGTCACTCGCGGCAACGGCAACATAAACGGACCCAGTTTCTCTGACCCGGGGTGTTTGGGTCGATCTTTGCATCGTGACAGAAAGCAGCCAGCGTGGTTGTCCAACAGGGCTTTCGCATCGACCGGTGCGGTCCCTAGCAATCGGTCTGCCACTGATTATCAATGCGGAAAATGTCAGGCTTGGCTCAAGTCATATGAAACGCTCTGCCAAAGCTGTAAATCCTTCGCACCACCCCAGCTGTCTGCCAGATACCTCAAAAACCCATGGACTGCTTTCGAATGGTAATCCCCACTCCTCCATCCTTCTGGAAGACTCTCCCTCCTGACAGACTTCCTCTTGAGACATACTTCCTCTTGAGACATACTTCCTCTTGAGACAGACTTCCTCCTGAGACAGACTTCCTCCTGAGACATACTTCCTCCTGAGACAGACTTCCTCCTGAGACAGACCAGCTCCTGGTTGTTCCTACCCTAGCGGTTCGGCCTTTCCCGGTTCCAGCTTTATCGCTTCAGCTTAACTGTTCCCTTTTAGTTTGGAGAATCAGAGTTTATCTTATGATGTTCCTCTGAATGAAATTACGAAAGAATATCGTTCACGAATGATTGAATTACATCCGGATAGAGTTATTGGTGCCGGTGGTAGTAGTCAGGAAAGTGGATTGGCAACCCATCATAGTAGTATGCTCCGATCTGGTTATGAACTTTTGAAGAACCCTGTGAGTAGAGCAGATTTATTGTGTCAGTTGAAGTATGACCGTCAGTTTCTTAAGGAGGATTCTAACATAGAAGATAATGATTTTATGACGGATATACTTATGGCTATCGAATATGTAGATGAGCTAACTGCAGAAGAGAACCGTCAGGACTTGATCGCATTTAGGAAAGAATGGACTGACCGATTAGAGCATCAGGCCACCTGTATGGCCGACTGCTTCACTCTACTCACCAACAATTTACGCGAATCCAAGTCCAATGAGGTTCTAAACCAAATTCGAAACACGCTACATATATCTATCTCCATTAAAAAGCTCTTGGGAATGCTCGATAACAAGGTCATCGAACTCGGAATCGAATTATAACTTTCAAAGATACTTGGCGCAGCTCGTCAGGGTTTACTAGCGAGCTGCGCCAAGTATCTTTGGGGATCTACCGCGCGCTCGTCAGATCGCTCCGCGTATCGTTCCCTTTCGGCCGCTGAAAGGTTGCAGGTGTGGTGGGCTGCCGTTGTGCGGCAAGTGTGTGCTGTGAGTGCATACCGCTAAGATTCGTCTCCTTAATTTTCGGCATGTAATGATTTTTTTGTGGTAAAGGCTTCTCAGTGAAATAGGGGTGTTGCAATGCCTCCGTGGCCGTCAGACGGCTGTTCGGGTTAACTGTGAGAAGTCTGAGAACCAAATCCTGGCACTGCGCAGTGAGCCAACTCCGCTCAACCCCGGATGTGCAGCACTTGTCGAACAGCTTGCTGCTAATCAGTCTACGGTAAGCACCATGGCCATCGCCGCCGTCATTTCCGCCGTCCCGAAACCCCTTGATGAACTTGAGCTCAATCGTTTGTCGGGCCTTGATTAAATTTTGGACCTCAACATTCTTCATGTTCGCGTTCATTTCATGCCAGTCATAGGGGACACCAAAGAATTCGAAAACGCTGTTGAGTACCTCTAAACGCGAACTACAACCGGAGAAGATAGGGCGACATCCGGTCAGGATCTCCATAACTATACAGCCGGCACTCCACATGTCGCTGGCAGTCGTCATCTGTAGCTCCATCAGGCTTTCCGGGGCCTCATACCACAACGTGCCCACATGGTATGTGTCATCTCCGCCGCTTCGAACAGAGAGATGACTTTGACCCGGAAAAGGAGACAAGTCATCCCCCTGCCCCCCCCTCGCTCCCCCAGTGGCCCCTTGAACCCCACTCGCCACCTGGCCCCTGCCAACTGTCTTCTGGCCTTCGGTGGTGGTTCGATTCCCGGCAGTGTAAGCTTGATTCACTTGGGTTTTGCTGCATCCGAAGTCGCAGATTTTGACACAGCCGTGGTTAGTGTACAGCAGGTTGCCGGGCTTCAAGTCTCGATGTATGATTTCTCTTTGGTGCAGGTATTCCAGGGCGCTGAATATCTGCAGCAACAAGCACTTACGCTCGCTGGCAGAGAACGTAAGGTCTCGACTTGATTTTAGGATGAAACCAAGTTCGTGTTCGGCGTATTCCATCACGACATACGTAGCTCCGAAGCGTTCACGGTCGATACAAACCTCGTACGCATTCACTAGCGAGGGGTGCTCTATCTCCATCAGCGTGGTAATCTCCCGCAGTGACGATAACAACATACCTTCCGCTTCCAACGAAGGATGTCTTGTAAACGATTTTATCGCCACGACCAAACCCGTCTCTCGACTGCGCGCTCGGTATACTGAGCCAAACGTTCCACTTGCAATCTTTTCCAATAGCTCATAATGGTCGTGAACATGCCGAGAACCATACCTAGCCGACAACCAACGTAAATTCCGCAGAAACCGCCCGTGCTCCTCCGCCACCCTTTTTATCTCCCTCTCCTCCTCGTCCGAGCCACTTGTTCGGGAACCGGACAAACCCGCTCGGGAAGCCGACCCAAGCGGTCCGGACCATTGTAACCGGACCCGCTTGGCCGTCTGCCTTGCCGCACTTCGCTCTTGTTCCAGTCGTCCGCTACGCTGCTGCCCAGCGCGCTGCTGCCCAGCACGCTCCCGTCCCGTGTGCTCTTCGTCAGACGAATCCCATCGGTCCCTCGCCATCGAACATCACGAGCAGGGCCGCCAAAAAAAAGGTCCCGGTCCCCGAAAAGCTGGTGCACAAATGTACGTAAAGTATAAATGGAAAAAGTATTTACCGTCGGTCTGTTTTGCCGATGGTTCGTTTGCCCGAGAAAAGATGTTTGGGTCGTTTGGCTCCGATGAATCGGTCGGCTTCGTTGATTTGGTCTTTGGGTTGAGACTTCTTGGGTTTGGTATATCTTTTGTTAACGCGGTGTATATCCTTTTCGAGTTCGACTTTTCTCTCGACATTGGTTCCGTAAACTGCGGTCTTTCTGTCGGGTTTGAAAAGTTGTCTCCGAGCACGGATGGTGGTCGTTTCCTTTTCATATTTGGTCAGTCGTTCCAGAATCTCTTCGGGGTCTATGCCCATGGGTGCCAGGCGTTGTTTGAAGGCCTCGGTATCCATATATTGTCGCGCTTGTGTTCGCTGGTTGTTCGAGTTTTTAATTCGTGACATAAGTCTTCTTGTCTCACGTTCAATGGTAATTTCTCGTAAGGCTGCCTGTGCATCGTACCAGTCTTGGGTAGGTGCCTGAACGTCCTTGTCCCATGTCCTCTCCAGTTCGGCCTCTTCCTCTTCCAGAGCTCGTAGCTTTGCGTCGATTTCGGGGTCCACAAAGTCCGCTACATTCTTGCCGTTAAGGATCTCCGGCACTTCGTCATACTTCCAACTCTCGTCCTCCAACTGCCAATGCTTCCGGGTGTCCGCATTATATACACCCGCTCCACCTTCCACCTCCATCAAGTCCTTCTCTAACAACTTCTCGTCTCCCATCTCGTCACGGGCAGCCAAGTCCCCTCGGGTGGGCGGGGCGCCTATGGGTGGGCGCTCGGCCAACGGCGTCACATTGGTCACGTACAACTCATCCAACGTGTTGTAAGCAGTCTTACCGGCCATGAGTCGCTTCTGGACCTTCAGTGAGAGCAGCATCTCACAGGCCTTGTTTTTTGCTTCATCCAAATTCAGCTTCTCCAACGTGGAACACGCTACGAAATGAATTAAATCGAACCCTTCACCCATGCTCTTAATCATCTCCTGCTCCTGCGCCGTTAGCGAATCGACACCGCGCAAATCAATCTTGTTCAATACAACCACTACTGGCTTGTGTTGCAACAAAGGCCGCAACGAGTGGAACAACTTCACTTGGTCTGCGACGGTGTGACCACAGTGCTCGCTAATGTCGACCAGAAACAAAACCGCACATGACAAGTGCGCCATGGCCGTGATGGCACACAACTCAATCGTGTTGCGCGAAGACAAAGGTCTGTCCAACACACCTGGAGTATCAATCACCTGCCACGGTTGGTACTTATAGTCAAAGTGACCTACGTACAACGACTGCGTCGTAAAAGACCAGTTCGCAGTCTCCACATTCGCATTTGACAACACGTTCATAAACGTAGACTTACCCACGTTAGGGAAACCTGCCAACAACACACTTCGACTGAAGGGATTGATACCTGGTAACCGTCCTAAATGCCTACGCACCTCCTCCAAGTATGCCAACGAGTTCTTGAGCTTCTTCACGATCGTACACATACGACCCAATGCCGCTCTCTTCAGCATCTTACACTTGTAAGATGAATCTGCGTACTTCAATAAACGAACATACTCTTTCGCCATCTGGTCTACCGAATTACGCACCGCATTTACTTGACCAAGCGCTATCTTGTAGTGGTCCTTGTCATACAACACGTTACACAAGTCTGCGTAGAACGGATGAATGTCATCTATCTTCGGAAACTGAGACAGAATCGCCGAGAACTTGTCGTGATACTCCTGCTGACAATGCTTCACTTTGCGCATGTAAAAACTCCGGATACGACTTATATCATACTGCGGGTGCACAACCGTCGGTGTTCTTCGCTGCGTAGCCGACAACACAATGTCCACCAAGTCCATGGCACCCGGGACTGTCTGGATGTCCTTGAACCTGTAGAGCTGGCTCGCATCTGAGCCTTTAAAACCAACCGACATCAGCCCGGCTCCAACAAAAAAAAACCCCGCCGGCCTGGAATTAATTTCCCCGTGGATGCCCGAACTCTCCTGGATGTCCGAGCTCTGCAAGCCCGCGCACGGCCGAAAACAAGCGTTTTTTGGACTTGCAATTGGCAAAGGACACATCCTAACCCCCATACTAGTTTCCGGCTGCGTGTTGCTCTTGTCGCGCACAATCGCCGCACGTGTGTGCACCGCCCGTTACAAATGTACAGACTTTTTTGGGCGCCTTTTTTTAGCATTTAGGAGCGGCTTCCGTGACGAATATTTGCTAAATGGAGAACTTCGAGAACGAGCCTACTATCGCGGCTACGCAGAACCCTGCCGAGCAGGACCCCGCTGCCGCCGCCGCCGCCGCTGGCCCTGTTGACGAGCCCGTCAACAGCATTGAGGAGGCTATTGAGAAGGTGCTGCACGCTGCCATCGCTGTGGGCGGCATCAAGATTGGCTGCTCTCAGGTCATCAAGGCCATCGAAGCGGAAGTCGCCTACTACGTCTTCCTTGCCCAAGACGTGGAGGAACCCGCCATCGGCCAGACAGTCCGTCTCTGGGCGGAGCAGAAGAAGGTCCCTGTGATCGAGGTGCCTGAGGCCAAGGAACTCGGCAAGTGGGCCGGTCTCTACAAACTTGACCGCGACGGTGAGTACCGCAACATCCGCAGCGCCTCCTGCGTTGCCCTCACACAGGCCCCCAAGTCTCAAGCCCTTTCCTTCATCGAGAAGCACGTCAAGGGCGGCAACTAATTTTTTCCCTGCAACCTTGCTCCACCTTCTCTACCTGTCGTCGCCGCCGCCATGGTCTACAGCCACCAGCAGTCGCAGACATCCAGTTGCTGTAGTAGACAAGCGGTCGTGGCCGGGTTGGGGAACTAATTACTTGTATCGTTCATTATCTTTGTGTTCTTTTGTTACTATACTTTTCGTGACTTTGTTTAGTATGCGCGGTCTGTGGTGTGTTGCTGCTGTTTCCGCTGCCGCCGGGGACGACAATGTTTCGTCATTGCTTTCGAGCTTGAACATCAGCCCGCCTGCGAATTCGGCAAGCGCAGGCTCTACTGGTTCTACGGGTACGAACGGGCTTCTTAGCAACGATCTCCTCGGCACTACGAACAACCTGCTCAGTAACCTTGGCTTAGTTAATAGTTCTGTACAGTCGGGTGGTGTGGGTGCTGGCGGGCTCACAAGTCCGGGGGCGCTCACCAGTTCCGCCAGTGCCCTGGACCCAATTTCAGCCATAGGAGGAGCAGCCACGAATGTACTGGGGACGGCCCTGAATCAGACGGCGCTGCCGTCAATCAGCCCGGTTGATCTGAATGGTCTGTTGCAAAGTGCGCTCGGGAACGGCCAGGACACCGCCGCGTTGCCCGCCCTCTCTCAGGTGCTAGGTGGCACAGAGGCCCTGAACAAGCTTACTCAGTCGGTCGGCAGTCTGCCACTGACCAACCTTACCGCGACCACCGGACTTTCGCAGACTGCGCTTCAGGACCCCACGTCATTGCTCAACACCAGCTCGCTTTCCAACCTGATACCATCTCTCACCAACGGCGTTCTGAACAACGCCAGTACGGCGAATCTTCTGAATACGGCGACCCCGTTGAACACAACGAACCTTCTTAACACCACTGGTCTTCTGGACACTACCGGTCTTCTGGACACCACCAAACAACTAGCCAGCGCGGCCGCCAATGTGCTAACGGACCCTAGCATAAGTGGCGCTGCCGCGGAACTCACGGACTCGCCATTGCTTACCGGTTTGAATGCCCTTAACAATTTCGGCAGCACCTTCCAGTCCATTGCCCAGGGTGTGAACGCACTTGCGCAACTTACGCCAACTACTTCCCAACTAACGCCCGCTACTGCGGGGACAGCAGCTGGACTAAACACCGCTGGGGCTGGCGCCCTGGGTACAGGGGTTCTAAGTCGCCGTTTGCAACAGACGGCTACTGGCAATGACCCTTTGACCGCGCTCAACCAGTCAATTGCGGACCTGACCAAAAGCTTAACTTCTAGCTTGGCATCTAACCCACTTACCGCCAGCCTGACATCTAGTCTGGCATCCAACCCGCTTACCTCGAGCCTGAACTCGGGACTTACCTCTGGTCAGCTGGATTTGAATTCATTGTTACCGAACACGACGAGCAACTTATTGGACTTGAATTCACTGACAAATACACTTACGGGGGGCTTGAATCTGGGCACGTTGACGCCGTCGTTACAGTCTTTGACAAGCACATTGACCCAGCAACTGGACCCGAACAACTTGCTGCAGTCGTCGCTGGACTCTTCCAAGGCACTCCAGGACGCGTTGGCCCCGACCGGTCTGACCTCAATCTCAAATGGAACGACCACCTCGCTCCCAACAGCCGGTGCAGAGGCAGGGAATGCCACGCTGGCTGGTTTAGCGTCGGCGTATATCACCAACGGCTACTTGAACCCAGACGGGCAGGCCGCCCTCAAGACGACCGGATTGTCCACCCAAGCCCTTCAGTACCCGGATCTGTCACAGGCCCTGAACGGGCAGGCACCCGTGGTCGACTCGGCCGGGAATCTAACGGCCGCTGTCAAGGCAGGACTTGGGCAAATGGGTATCAACGCAGACACCCCTGCACAACTCGTCTCGGTCTTGATGAGCATCGCCAACACAGGCCGACCAGTCAATTCAATCTCCGCCTCCACTGCCTCCAATGCGCTCACTAACTCACTCGGAACGGCTAACACCAACGCCACCGAGACACTTAACAATGCTCTCGCCACCAGTCAAAATGTACTCAACGCGCTTACTGGTAACACCGCCAACAACAGCGGCAACACTCTCGGCAACGTTGCCCAGAATGCGGCCCAGACCGCTACTGACGCACTCTCCAACCTTCTCGCTGGTGTCGTTCCGACCAGCAATACGGCAAGCAACGTGGCCAGCGGCAATACGGCGAACGGCAACACGGCCAGTAATACGGCCAGCGGCATCTCAAATGCTCCCAATGGCGCGACGGCTGTTGAGGCGGCCGCAGCCAACTCCGTTCTTACGAACGAAGCTGCAGCTCTGAACGCAACTGCGAACGGATCTGCTGCGGCTAATGAGTCTGCACTGGCGGGCAACTCGGGCGTGCCTTCTGCAGTCACGACCAACTCTACGCGTGTACTACAAATGGTCGAGAGCGCGAGCTCGGACTCGGGGTCGTCGGGTGTTGAGGAGAGCTCGACGGAGATGGCCGAATCACTGGAGGATGTCGACGACATGCGGCGGGCTGTGAAGCACTTTAACGAGGCTCTAAAACGTGCGATTCAAGCACACGAAGCGACCCTGGAGAAGGCCGCCGAGGCCTCTGACAAGTCTGAGAAAGCCGCGGAGGTGACGACTAATTTGTCTGCACCGGCGAGTCGTCGACTGCGGGGGTGTGTACCTACAAACTGTGCAAACGGCGTGTGCGTGGCAAACTGCGCCCACCGTCGAATGCTGTCGAACTGGTTCAGTGATGCGTGGACGAGCGTGAAAAACGCGTTCGGTACTGAGGTCTCAGGCGACGCGACCCCGGAGGAAACGGCGGAGTGGAAAGCGGAGATAAACCAGGCGGCGCAGGAGCTGGCGGATAACTTGGACTCGATGGCGTCGAAGATTCGGGACACAGACGTGGGGGACTTGTTGGAACAGTGGTTCAATGAGGCCAAGACAAGAGCAGCAGAACGCGGGTTCAAATCGGAGGACGCCCAGGATGAGGAAGACTCGAAGACGGAGCGGAGGGCGCTGCTGACCATTGACGGGAACAATCGAGCATACAGTGCCGGCTACGATGGCTACCTGTTCCAGTCAGTTAACGGAACGAACATGACGGCCTTGACGACGAACGCCTCTGGGAGCGCGAATGGTACCGATTATGCTATCCCTGTCACACAGGGTTCGAAGGAGGTGCAGCAGTTGTTGCCGTCACTGAACGCGAATGATCTGATGGCGAACTTCGGTGCTTTGAGTCAGCCTCTCATCACCTCGCTGGACACGCTCGCCTCGCCCTTCATGGGGGCTTTCGGTGGCGGTGCGAGCCAGCCGGGGACGCAAGGCGGCCTGTTAGGCGGCTTCCTACCGGCAAACCTGTTGACCTCGGTCCTAGGCCAAGGTTCGGGTACAGGATTGCAGGGTGCAGGACTGCAGGGTACAGGACTACAGTTCCAGAGCGTGGGTGGCGATGCCCTGAATTCCCCGATGAGTGGCATGCAAGGAATCCCCACTGTAAACGGACTTATACCAACGACCAACAATACAGGAGCGGAAGTGAACAATGCCGCGTTCGACAACCTCATGGGTGCCAATCGGACGAGCGCTGTTGGCAATGGCACTATCGGTAGTGCCTCGCTGCTACCGGAAGGTGCCGGGGGGGTAGGTAACCAGACGAGCGGTAACCAAATGGCTGGCAGCCAAACGGCGGCTTACAGGCTCAAGGAGGTCGTGGGCGAGTCTGGAGGGAAGGTCAATTCTCTGAATGGGCTCAACATGGCGGAGTGGATCAACAACTTGGGCGAGACGGAGTTGGGGAAGATGTTCAACTTGGATAAGATCGACGTCTCCAAGCTGCCTGCGTTGCCGGATGTGGAGGACGATGACCTGGAGGAGTTTCTGGAGCACAATGACTGGAAGACGTTCTTCAACAGTTTGCAGTTGAACCAACTACCCGGTCTGGAAGGGTACACGAATTCCGAGCTGAAGAAAATCATTGATGCCGGCGACCTCGGCCAGGTCCTGGCCAACCTGAAGCTCAACGAACTTCCGGGCATGGAGAAGGTAGACGTGCCTTCAATCCAATCGCAGCTGCTCAAAGACAACCTGGACAACGCCCTCCCAGTCCTCGGAAACGTCACGGCGATTGGCGCCGTCTTGGGTGTGGCTCCCACATCAATGCAGGTGATGAGTCCAAATGCGACGGTTGCGGGATCGAACCCTGTGGAGTCCAGTCGAGTGTTGCTGGGTGCGGAAGACATTATTAACAACGGGTCGGCTAACCTGGGGAACCAGTTGACGTCGGGGAGCGAGAATATATTGCAGTCCTCGCAGAACGCGTTGACGAACCAGCTCAACGGCCTCGCTTCGCTGGCAGACGGGCTCACGGGCCTCACTTCGGGCCTGGCGTACGGCTTGACGGGCATTAACACAGGTGCGCTGCAAGGCACGTCTTTGTTGAACAACGGCATTTCCAGCTTGATCGGCGGCATCAACCAGGGCCTGGGTTCCAACTTGGACAACCTGGGTTCGGGCCTAACGGGTCTGACCTCCTCGATCGGCACAAACCTCCAAAGCGGCCTCAGCGGGCTCGGCGACGGATTGGGTAACAACACACTGGCCCTCCCTGACCTCTCCGGCCTGTCGACCCTGCTGCCCACGAGTGGTGGTAGCTCGCTGGTTAACATGACTGAAAGTCTAATCAGCCCCATTATCAACCAGAGTGCCTTCGGTTTGCTGAATCCGACAAGTACCGATACTGGGAGTAGCGCTGCTAGTGGTATTGGAACCACGGCCAACACAGGCACTGGCAACGTCGGCCTCACCGGGCTTCTTGGATCGCTTACTGGCTCGGGTTCAGCCGCTACAGGCTCGGGCTCGACCCCCCTCAGTGGTTCGCCGGCTGCGCCATCGTACGACCTGTTGTCGTTGCTAGCCACGCCCCTGGGAACTTTGTCTACGGGGGCTACACCCAGTGGGGTAACGACTGGAGGGGCTATACCTGCTGCGGCCTTGCCCACGAGTGTTTCAGCATACACGCGAAGTCTGATTGAGGAAGAGGGTGCGAAGGCGAGTGCGGCTGTCCCTAATGCGGGGGCATTGTACCCTGACAGTCTGATTACGAGTTTGCAGAATCAGTACAACGGGTTGAACGACTTCTCGAGCGGAATCGCCAACTTTACACGAGGTCTGGCATTAGGGCTCTCCGGTCTGGGCACCGGCATCAATCAAGGTACGGGCATGATCGGCTTCGGCACCAACGCATTGTTGGGCAACCTAAATGCGGGATTGGGTTCCCAACTCGGTAACTTGGGCGCCGGCCTTGGCACTTTTATGCCCTCTGTTGGCAACAACGTCGGTCTCGAACTCGGCAACATCTCCAACACTATGGGCACACCCGGTCTCGGCCTCGACCCTGCGGCCGGAGATGGGAACGCGGCCGCCGACATGTCCGCCAATGCCAATCCAGACCCGGAATACGGCACTAGCCACAGCCTACAGGCAGTCGAACAAGTTCCCATGGTCATGACGCCCGAAGAGCTTGCCAACCTGCCCGGCTTCTTGGGCCAGACGGCCATTCACGAGTCTGACCCGGCGTCTGCACAGCTCGACCCCTCCGTTCGCCAGATGTCCGGCGTCGCTTCACCGACTGTCGTGTCCACTGGCCGCCATGGATACCACCACCACCACCACCATGACGACTCAGATTCGAATTCGGACGACTCGCATTCCTCCGACTCCTCTGACTCTGACGACTCTGATGACGGTGACCATCATCACCACTACCGTCCCCACCAGAACCACACGGCTTACGGCGCGGTCTACGGCGCCCAGAGACGAAGTTTGGATGACGCAACCAATGCGCTGAGCGAGCTCATTCACAACAGCAACCAGCTGCTGCAGAACAGCCTGCTCTCGACCAATGCCAGCGCTGCCTTGCCCTCGCTGAACCTACCCAGCTTCAACTTGACCAGTTTGGCTGTGCCGGGCTTGGACTTCACGAGCTTGGGTCTGCCCAACCTGACAGCTGTCGCGTCCAATAACGCAGCCGCGACAGGAAACGTAGCCACGGGCAACGCGGCGGTAGGCGGGCCCTCGGCAGCCAGTAGTATGGCGAACGCGACCAGTACCGTTGGCAGCGTCGTGACTGCTGACGAGAAGTACACGGATTCGAAGAACACAACGTCGGTCAATACCACGACCACGGGTGTGGCCATTCCGGACGTGACCAACATCCTGGGCGGCTCGTACAAGACACTGAACGGTCTGGAAGCCGAGCCGGTCACGGCTGGTGGCCTGAGCTCTCTATTGGACCCGAACGCTCTCGCTAACTTACTGCCGAACGCAGCCCTCAACTCTGCATCCCTGACTCCTCCCTCTCTCACATCCTTGACACCCGCATCTCTGACTGCAGCCCTGGACCCGACCAACCTGCTGAACACGACATCGAACGTCGTTGCGGCTAATCCGCTGCTCGCCAACTTGTCAGAGAACCTCGTGAACCTCATACCGGATCCCAACGGACTCATGAGCAGCCTGACCGGCGCCAACACTAATGCCCGGCGTCTCGACGACGGAGCGGCACCTGAGGACGCGGTCGAGCCGGAAACTGATGCGGATGCTCCCGCTGTAGCAGAGGCTCCGGCTGCGGCTGAGGCGGCTGAGGCGGAGCCAGAAGCGGCCGCTGAAGCCGAGGCGCCAGCGGAGGCGGAGGCTGCCGCTGAACCCGAGGATCAGGCGGAAGCTGTGGCTGGCGCCCCCGCCCCCGCTGACGTGGGGGCTGAAGCTGTGGCTGGCGCCCCCGCCCCCGCTGACGTGGAGGCTGAAGTTGTGGCTGCACCAGACACTCCGGCTGAGGCGGAGGCGCGAGTTGCCGCTAACTCGGATGCCGCCGCGCCTGTGCAGGCAGAGGCAGTGGTCGCTGTGGCCCCGGCCCCGGCGGTTGGTTCGCCCCCAACGGGTTTGGTGAGTGCGGCGTCTGTCGCTTCACCAATAAGCGCTAGCAGCGGCGCCGCGTTGTCGTTGCCAGCGGTCGCCAATTCGAGCTTGCCGAGCCTGCCGAGTCTCGCTCTCCCGGCCGTGTCGTCGTTGAACACTTCTGGTCTGTCATTGCCGGCTGTGTCGTCGTTGAATACTTCGGCATTGAACACTTCTTCCTTGCCGACACTCTCCCTGCCTAATGTTCCACTGCCCACACTTACTTTGCCCACGCTTTCTCTGCCCACAATCTCGGTACCAGTGGGCTCGGCGGTGCCGACAGTGTCCTATGACACGAGCGAGTTCCAGAAGCAGCAGATTCAGTACCAAGCGAGCCTGCGGAAGCAGATGCTGGAGTATGAATTGCGACAGACGATCCAGGCGCTTAAAAACGCGGCAATCCCGCAGTTGGCGCTGGGTAGCAGCACGGAGCAGTTGCAGCAGCAACTGGCCACGCAAGTTCAGCAATACGTGTACAACTACAAGATAGCGGTGGCGCAAATAGATGCGACTACGGCCGCACAGATCGCGCAGTTGGACCAGGGGACGAAGACAGACCAGAGCGCCTCTTTCAATGCCAATGCCAACGCGACCTCGGTAGTGGGCTTGGGCACACGGGAGGTACCCATTAACCAGGCGGCTGCCAATCAGACGGCTACCAATCACGTGGCCGGTAAGCAGCTGGAAGGATTAGACGCTGCGGACATCATTGGATCGGTATCGAGTGCTGCGCAGAATTTGACGCAGAACATCAACGACAAGCTCAGCTCGTGGGGCCAAACTCTGTCGAACCCGGACACGCTGGACCAGGTGCACGACTTGGTTCAGCCTGTCGCGGACGCACTGGACGAGCCGGACCTGATCGGTAAGGTGGGCAATGCGACCCAGGACTTGGGTGGAAAGCTGAAGGACCCTGCCACTCAGACGTCTGTGTCAGATGCAATCAACTCGCTCGTGAACCAGTTCAAGGACAGCGACTACCCAGAGACCATCGCTAACGCTACGAACGCTCTGCAAAACGCCTGGAACACTTTCCAGGGAGATAGCGACGTCTCCAAAAGCGCTGAGGCAGCGAAAGACAGTGTCGCCTCTCTCGGGAACCAGATCAAGAACGACGTCGCCAGCAAACTCCCCTCGCTAGACGACATCGCTGACCAGGTCCAAAAGTACTGGCAGTCACTTGGCGTCAGCAACACCGAATCATTGCAACAGCGCGTACTCCAGCAGTTTCGACCCGCTGATCTCGCTTCCGTCATTCAACCCGGCTTACCCGTCGTTCAACCTGCCAACGGTGGACTTATCAACGCAGGAGCTGCCAACGCTCAACCTGCCAACGCTCAACCTGTCGTCGCCATACCAGACGCTAATAGACATCTACTTGGATCAGCTGATGTCGCCAATGCAGTCGCTCCAATCGGGACGGGTGCCACTGGGAGTAGTTATAGTGCCCTGGCTGGAGTCAATCAGCTTGGCAGTGGCCTCACTGGATACCCACTTCAACAATCCGCCGTTCAGCAGTCTGCCGTTCAGCAGTCTGCCGTACAGCAACTTCCTGGGCAGCAGTACGTCCAGCCCAGTGTCGTCCAGCCCAGTGTCGTCCAGCCCAGCGTCGTCCAGCCCAGCGTCGGTCAGCAGCAGCAATTGGGGTATGCCCACAAGGGCGTTCAGCCGGTGAGTTTGGCGAGCGGTGCGGTTGCTGTAGCGCAGCCTGTGAATAGCGCCGTGAATGATGGAGCGGGGAACGGTGGAGCGGTTAGGAGCAGTGACCTATTGCCGATGGTGGAATCGATTGCGGCTAGCGGTTTGGACTTTAACGGGTTGTTGGCTTTACTGAAGAACACGAACGTGGACTGGAACTCTTTGGTGCAGCGTCTGGCTTCAGAAGAGTTGACTCCGGAAGCGGCACTGGCTGAGTTAATCGGAAGTGGATTGGACGTGGAAAAGTTGATGTCGTTGGTCCAGACATCGAACCTGGACGTAGCTGCGTTAATGCAGCAGGTCACGGATAACCGGGAGACGCTGCACCAGGCGTTGCAGAAGCTCAGCAGCTCTAGCGTGGATTTGAACCAGCTCATCGCCAACTTGGCGGATTCCGGCATCGACGTTGGAAATATGCTCCTCATGCTGCAGAATTCGGGAGTCGACATGAGCCACGTCCTAGACAGCCCCGTTGTCGGAACTTTAGTTAACGGCAACGCAGTCGCACAAGTCAGCCCCATCCTCCAAAACATTGGCGCTAGTGACCCCTACCGACTTCAAGCCGCCTTCGCGCAGGCTGAGACAGAACTCGGAGGTGCGGGTGCTTCTCACACACAGGAACAGACGGTCACACGCAACCCAGCCTCTAACGAGGTGGCACCCAACGCCGTAGTGGCACCCAACGCCGTAGTGGCACCCAACGCCGTGGTGGCACCCAACGCCGTCCAGGGAGCTACAGGCATAATCCCCAACGCAGGTAAGCGACGGCTCTTGGCTGAAAGCACAATTCCTCCCTCCCCGACACTGAATGAAACGATCTGGAGCGCGGACCGACGGTTCGCACTGACCAACACGAGCCGGACGCAACTGGTGGATCTCGGCGTCTGGACATACACGGAAGAGCGAGTGGCCCCAAGTCTAGTCGTCTGCTGGAATGTGGCCGGAGTGGGTTCTGGGGTTGGATCTGAGACCGGATCTGAGACCGGAACCGGAGGAGGGTTCGGTGAGCTGGAAGGCGACGATGCCTTGGTCCAGTTGTTCGTGGAGGGCGAGAAGGTTGCCGACATGCCGCTGCTGCGAGTGACTGTAGACAATATCTTCCACTACTACGACGAGGCCTACGCCGGACACAACCAGTGCACTTTCGTCTCGATGTGCTACCTAAGCGAGGTCTTTCACACGCTCGCCAAGATTTATCTGCTCCCCATACAACAGATGGAAAAGGTGGTCCAGGTGAAGGCGACACTAACTCTCGACGACAACCGTTGGGCTCACGGCGACGCTGAATACCCCGTCCGCGTCTGGGCCCGAGGCGTTGGAAGAAGCGGCGAATGGACCTCACCCGGAAACGCCCAAACGACCAGCACTCCCGAAACTACGACCAACCCAGAAACATCCATCCTGGCAAAGTTGACCACCCTGGAGCCTAGTAGTGTGTTGCCAAGCAGTCCGTCCCCGGGGACGACCGTGGTCGTTACAACCGAGGTTGTTACGATTGAGGACAATGGACGGTCATTGACGGAGGCGGCGGCCTTGAGTTCGAGTTCTAAGGCGCGTGACGAGGAGGACGGGCCGCAGTTGGAGTTGATGGCGACGATGGCCTTTGGGATCCGGAGCCCGTCGTTTGCGTTGATGTTGCCACAGGTGAAGCTGGATACGTTGGGTGCGGGCGACTCGGTCTCGATTGTGGCGAAGGCCGTGAGTCCAGACACGCGTTTCCTGTTTACGGAGGCGATGTGGCAGGCGGTGCCTGAAGCGATCAAGCCGGCGATGTCGGTACTCCTGGACGCGTTGATGCGTCGGATGGCAACCACGCATCCCGGTGCACCATACCATCCAGAGGAAGATGATGACCGCCTATCTGATTATCCGGTTTACAATGTTGCCAGTGATACTCACACTCGTCGCGACGACCCTATAGCGGCCCACGGAGACGTACTTCGCGCCACCTCGGCCGAGAAGGTCTCCGCTGAGGTTCTCGGCGGGGAGGTCTGGGACCTACGTCCGGTGGCGCGGACAGCTTCGTTCAATCCGAAGTCTAACTTGCCGTTATCTTCACAAGCGTTCGGCATCAACTCGAGGACCGTGCTTCAGACGACCATCAGTCCGATGCATGAAAGTGACTATTTCACCAAGCCCATCTTTCTGAGTCGATGCATCGGCGGCATAGTCAGCGCTGAGGATGCCATGGCCGACGACACGGCGCTCTCTGGCCAGGCCCGCATCGCACTCCGATTCCGCAGCGTTATCGAGTCCGCCCCGGTGCAAGCTATCATCTCGGCCGCAGAGCCTTCATTCACGACCGACCTGGAGTACACACAAGACGACCCGCACATACAATCACACGCTACGTCAAACACACAAGCCACACCTTCCTTCTTTTAGCAGCGTAGAACGCGGAGGCTATCAAGACACAGAGTGGGACGTCGACGTCTCCTTATACAGACAGTTTTACCAGTGATTTCCAGAACTGTTTTAGTTAGTAACTATTTAATACGTTTGCTTATCCTCGTACACCTTAACCTCGTACCCCTCTTAATACACACTCTAGACCCATACGGCTGGCAATGAATCCCCTTAATTGATCCCCTTAAAATAGACGAGCCAGCAGCGTCAAAATACCGTGATAAAATGCACGAAACTGCGGCTGGCATGGAAACGGAGGCTGGGACAGAAATTGCGGCCACTAGCGCTCGGTCGGTGATGAGTCAGGCGGAGGTGGTGCGCTACCAACGTCAGCTATTGGTAGCGGATATAGGACCTGCGGGCCAGGCCGCGTTGCTTCGTTCTTCTGTCGTGATGGTTGGTTGTGGCGGTCTCTGTGCCGGTGCGTTGCCGTCAATGGCTGGAGCGGGAGTAGGGTGTTTAACGCTGGTCGACGGGGACGTGATTGACCCGACTAATCTGCACCGTCAGACGATCTACCGCACTTGTGACCAAGGACAGTATAAGGCTGTCGCTGCCGAAGCCTATGTCCGCGCCTTGAACCCAGGTTGTCAGGTCCAGACGGAATCCGAGTTCCTCACCCCTAACAACGCCCTACGTCTCTTTGAAAACGCCGACCTCATCTTAGACTGCACCGACTCACTCCCTGCGCGCCGCCTCATCTCCGATGCCGCTGAAATCACCGCCAGAAATCGCCACAGACTGCTACCGGTAATCTCCGGCTCTGCCCTCAAGATGCAGGGACATATCCTCCTCTACGGCCTGGAGACAACCCACACCTATCGCACGCTGCTTGGCAGCCAGTATCCCCCTCGGAGGGCGCAGCACCCCTCATCTGCGGTGAACCAGGACCTTCACGGGGGAAATCCGTCCTCAGGGGGAAATCCGTCCTCAGGGGGAAATCCCTCCTCAGGGGGAAGTCCTTTGTCAGTTGACCCGACACCGGCGTTCAGAAGCTGGCTGCAACGGTGTCTCCAGCCGGGACGGCAGGACTGCGCCACCGCCGGCATCTTCGGGCCCGTGCCGCAAATCATTGGCCACCTCATGGCCGCATCGGCTCTTAAAGTGCTCATGGGCCACCCGCTGCCGGAGTGGAATTTCATGCTGTATGACCTGGCGACGTCCAAGGCGCCGTTTCAGTGTGTGCGACTCAAGCCACGAACCGCAGAGCCTGCCATTGAAGCCTTTGTTCCCGCGGATTACATAACCAGCTGCGGCGCCGGATCCAGCAGCGCGGTGTCGCTGCCCTGGCTCGAGACGATCACCTGGCAGCAGTCGTTCGACTTGGGCAAAAACGGCAAGGCCGTAATATACGTGGACGCCCGACCAATCACCATGTCCCAAGTCGGCAGCATGCCCAATGCCCGCCTCATTCCCGCCGCGCTACTCCAAGCCAAAGCGCTCGAAGCCCTAGACGCCGCCTCCCTAGACCCCGTTGCTGCCCTCTTTGCCTTCGAACCGGAGTCTGGGTCCGGCTCGGCGCAGAGCGGCTCGGCGCAGAGCGGCTCGGACCTGACCGCCTCGGGCCAGGCCGGGCCGGACATCCATTTCTACTGCCGCCGGGGTAATGCTAGCCGCAACTGCGCCGAGACGCTATGCCGCTTGGTGCAAAGCAGCCGCGAATGGGGTGACCATTGGCTGCAGCACGTGCAGGTTTGCGCCGTTACCGAAGGCTTCAGCGTCCTCGTCGACAATTTTCCGGGATTCCGCGACTTACTTGTGATTTAGATGGTGATTTAGCTAGCCCCAAGGAAGGGTATTTAACCATGGGCGTGTCTAAGCATGGGGAGGGGTTAATTTCGTGGAGTGAAATGGCATTGAGAGCACGTTGGTGCAGGAGCATGCCGCAGGTTCGTTGGTTCTGGTCTCCTGCGCGAATTGAGTCTGAGACAAACGAGGAGTGTAAGTAGCGTAACGAGACGTGTGATATTTTCGTAGCGCAATTTGTGCGACATGTGGCGAACAAGACGCGTGCGCGGTTGGCGGAGCGAGCGCAGTTGGTGCAGCAGTTCAAGCAGTTGAAGAATGTGTGCATCAAGTCGGTTTCTGCGGGTGATGTGGTGGGCGGCATGCGTGGTGTGCCGTCGTTGATTTGGGAAACATCAGTCGTTGATCCGGGCGGGGGAATTGAGTACCGTGATTTGGAGTTGGAGGAAGTGATTACGAGACTCCCAAAACTGCCCGGTGCACGCTATCCCAGCGCTGAGGCACTTTTTCACCTCTTACTTACTGGCGATGTGCCCTCATCCGAAGACCACGAACTCATGCTCCAAGCCTTCCGACCCGTCCAGGTGAGCAAGACCAAAAACCTCACCGTTACTTCCAACCAAGCGACAGCAGCTATTAACCCCGACCCTGTAGCAGCACACCCCACCCTCTGCGCCCGTGTCGATGCACACACCACACTCGAGAAAGTCGTCCGCGCCATCAACACCACCAGTTGTCAGTCTCATCCCATGAGCCAACTCGTCATGGGAGTCATCGGCGCTGAATACACAAGCCTCATGGCCAAGGAATACGAACACGACTCCAGTCCGGACACACTCTGGAAAAACACGCTTATTGATGGACTCAAACTCGTAAGTCTC
>NW_011645816.1:46959-61682 GCF_000223845.1 Gregarina niphandrodes | reverse complement strand
TGCCCCACCACCCCCGTTGCTTTTAGTTGCAAGAATTGCCGGCTATTGTCGGTTACGTATACCGCCGAGCGACGGCCCCGGATAAGACACATGGGTACCTGGAGGAGGTGAACCGGATCAATGCCGACCCGGCGTTGGATTGGGTGGGTCGGTTGGCGGCGTGCATGGGACTGGAGGGCACGGATGCGATCGAGGCATTACGTTTGTTCGTGTTGTGTCATGCGGATCATGAAGGCGGTAATGTGAGTGCACACGTTTCGCACGCAGTGAGCAGTGCACACAGTGACGTGTTCTACGCCGTCGTCGCCAGTCTCTGCGGCCTCGCCGGACCTCTGCACGGTCTTGCTAACCAACAGGCTCTCAGCTGGCAAAAAAATGCACTACGCCAAGTCGGGCATGATGCCCAGAAACTTAGAGACTATGCGCACGCACAACTCGCCGCCGGAAAGAAGATTCCCGGGTTCGGCCATGCAGTTCTGCGCGTCACCGACCCCAGGTACACCCTCTTCCGCGAATGGGGCGAACAAACGCTCCACAAGGCGGAAAGCTCGGCAAAACGCAAGGCGGAAACCTCGGTGAAACGCAATCCGAAGCAACCAAGGAGAGAGCCACCGAGCGATAGCCCAGTGCAGGCGCCCAGTAGAAGTGGGAGTGGAGAAGAGATATCTCCAGAGGCTCTGGTACGGTTCAACCACCTGTGTGCGGATGTCATTACGGAGGTGATGAAGGAGTACCCAAAAATCCAGTCACCGTACCCCAACGTGGACATGGGCAGCGGCACCGTGCTGACCGCTGTAGGAATCATTGAGCCCACGATCTACACGGTCCTCTTTGGCCTGAGTCGCTGCCTCGGGGTCATCGCATCTGGCGTTTGGAGCCGCATGCTTAAACTACCCATCGAACGACCAAAGTCAGTCACACTGGAAACGCTCAACAATCTGGTCAAGCAAGCCCCAGGTAACAACCAATAGTCCAGTACCACTGCAGTGTGTCGTGTGCACCCATAGTTTGCACCTGCTGCGTGTTTTGGTGCACACGGTTCGGGCAACAATGCAGGCAGCTGTTTTTAACGTGCTCAATGACATCTGCATGACGGAGGAAGAGATTGCCGGCATCGGCTCAGTTATGGAGGTCCTGGCAGCCACTTATCCCAACAAAACCGTAAGCAAAAAAAATCCCGCTCAACGTTCCCAAGCAAACGATTCCAAGCACACTATCCGAGACGCACGCGACCCGATAAAGTTGAGGCCAGCCCGGCCAAAACAGGTAAGTAAGGGATACAGGTAAGTAAGGGATACAGGTAAGTAAGGGATACAGGTAAGTTAGGGATACAGGTAAGTCAGGGATACAGGTAAGTAAGAGATACAGGTAAGTAAGAGAATGAAAGAGAGAAGGCAAGAGATGTGGGTGCAAACTTGATGCAGCATGTTAAATCAAACTCTACTGCCAATTTGAAGCACCGCGTTTTTCTCGCCACGCTTCGACGCTTCTATAGGACAACAAAGTTTGCAAGGCAAACCCCATAGGAGCAACGTACGTGGCTTGTTATCAGACAGAGGTTTTCTACGCCTCACGCATCTCCTCAAAGGTATCGGAGCCCAATGCTTGTCATCACGATTAACCGTGTGTGTGTGTGGGTGGGTGTGCCCAGTCTGATGTTGGTGTCCGGGCGGAATCACGGATAGAGGATTATCGTTGAGACAGAGCGGTATGGATGAGAAATGAATGTTGTCCAGTCAAGTGCGTGTCTAGACATCGCGCGAGAACAGATGGCTTCCCTGCACAGACTGTGTCGATGTCGCACACCGGAATCCCTCGCGAATCCAACAGGGGCAGACACGGAGGTTGTAGAGGCTGCTGATTCAGGAGTTGTACAGGAAGGATCAAAGTGGCAGCCGCACAGGTTCCGGCTCACCAGAATATTCCAGACTTGCTTTAGCCGCCATATGACTCAGCTCGGCGTACGTACAACGCCAGCAGAGAGGAATGAAACGGCGTGCGAGTGTACCACATTCAATGGTAGTGATCGACTTTCTACCAGTAGTCGACTCCTTAGTAGTCGACTCCTTAGTAGTAGTACTCGTCGGCTGCTTCGAAGCACTAGTTGTTTTGAGGCTTCTGGTTATTCATCCTGAGAGATAAATTAGTGGTGGTGATAATTTTAATTTAAATCCAAAAAAAACTTAGGGGGGGGGGGTTCCGGCCCGTTGTGTCCCCGAGCTGTGCTGGGAGAATTCATTGGGATTCTGCCAGAGTAATTAATAGAGCCGAAAATGAGGCTATGGTCAATATTGGTCGTTATTGTGTGTTTGATGGTGTTGGATGTTTCCGCGGCTCGCAATTCTGTGTTGCCTCGCACAAAGAAAGAAGCGCAAAGAGCGTTTGTGGTTCTCTTGGTTCAAAGTAAGGGTGTGCTATTAATGGTTGCGGATAAGAAGAGTAAGGGATTACATTATCAGTTACCAGGGGGTCGAGTTGATGAGGCAGACTTCAAACAGCTGGGTATCAAACCTGACGCACGGACCCTCGTTGAAGAAGACATGATTAAGGTAGCTCGAATAGCGGCAGCGCGCGAGATATTTGAAGAAACCGGGTTCACTTTGGAACCGGAAAAGCTACAGTATATATCGGCGATTTCTGAGAAAATTGCCACCAATAGAAAGCGGAACGGCTACATGAGAGGCACTCAACTACCCAGCAAGCTCTATTTCACAGCCGAGATCCCGTACGAACAATTCCTACGACAGTCAGTCGTCCTAAGTTCCGAACATATCGGTTACGTGCTTGAACCCAACTACAGAAAGGTGCCCGACATGATCAAAGACCACTCAGGCGGTGACAATGCAGACGCGTTCAAAATGCTGCTAAGAGAGACCGGCGATAAAATCGTCTTCCAGTGACGTGGCTTTAGTTGCTCTGGGCTTTAGTTGCTCTGGGCTTTAGTTACTCTGGGCTTTAGTTGCTCTGGGCTTTAGTTACTCTGGGCTTTAGTGGCTCTGGGCTTTAGTTACGCTGGGCTTTAGTTAACGATGTTTTTGACCGTTTTTTAACCACCAAGCGATTCACTAAGCGATTCACTAAGCGACTGCTTCACCTGTTGCACCTGTTCACTACCTCGTGACCTGTTTAGCTGGCGAGCATCTGGCCAGTGAGGCGTCGAACGTTTCTGGTCGGTGTTAAACAGCATATTACCTTTAGAACGGTATCTGGTGTTCTCGAAGGTGCTTATGCAGTCGCAGAAGACTTGTTATGAGCAGCAGAAGATCCCACATGAGGATGTCCATGTCAAGGTTGTGGTTCGCTGTCGCCCGTGCGCGGAGGCGAGTGAGGTGTTGGAGTTGCGTCCAGCGCAAAAGGAGATTTGTGTTTTCGATGTGCACAAGGGGCCTCAGGAGCACCGTTACATTTCGAACAGGAATCGTGCGTCAACAGCTGATGACCATAGCCGTAGTGTGAGTAACCATGGGTTAAGTATTCATGGGTTGAGACAGCAGCCTACGGAGGCCAAGAGCTACGTATTTGACGGGGTGTGCGGACCTGATACGACGCAAGAGGAGTTATTCGAAGCGCATATTGTGCCGTTGGTAGAAGAAGTACTACAAGGTTTTAATTGCACCATCTTCGCTTATGGTCAGACGGGTACAGGCAAGACGTACACTATGGAAGGGGATTGGAATCGAGATTTAGGTAGCGAACCGAGTACCCCGAACCTGGGCGAGAATGTGCCTACTCCCAACACTATAAGGGCGGGACGAACGCCTCTAAAAACGCCGTCTAAGATGTGTGTTGGAAGTGGAATTCCCACACCGCCACTAGGTGGATACAATGGCAACATCCAATTGCCAAAGGGTGTAGGTATGATACCTAGATCAGTAGCATTGATTTTCAAGAGGTTGAACAAGATGAACTGCGAGTCAAGCTTGAAAGTAAGTTTTCTCGAAATATACAACGAAGATTTAGTGGACTTACTCCAGATGGGCGACAAACTGCCCCTCCGAATATACGACAACACTCTGGTGACTCGAGGACTTGCTGTTAAGAACCTAACAGAGATCCCTGTCAGTTCGTTACCGGAAGTTTACAAAGTACTTTCTCATGCTACGAAGAAACGCAAGACAGCGGAAACATCACTGAATCGGCAGAGCTCCAGGTCCCACTCTATCTTTGCAATCACTATCACAATCAAGGAGATTTCCACGGATGGTGAAGATGTAATTCGCATCGGCAAACTCAACTTGGTCGACTTGGCAGGCAGCGAAAATATTCAACGTAGCGGTACAGATAGCAATACTCTCAGAACCAAGGAAGCCGGGATCATCAACCAGTCACTTGTAGCTCTCGGTCGAGTCATCAACGCCCTCATCACACCCAGCTCCTATGTTCCGTACAGAGATAGCAAACTCACTCGATTACTCCAAGATAGCCTAGGAGGAAGGACAAAGACATGCATTATCGCCACCATCTCTTCCTCCATTCATAACTTCGACGAGACGTTAAGCACATTAGACTACGCCCATAGAGCTAAACATATAAAGAATACTCCGCAGGTCAACCAGCGAATGAGCCAAAAATTCCTCATGAAGGAACTGCATGCTGAACTTGATAAGCTCAAAAGGGAATTGCAAATTGCAAGGGAACGGAGCGGCGAGGTACATCTCACCAACGAGACCTATAAAGAGATAGAGTTACAATTATACGAATTTCATGAATTACAAAAGACCTCAAATAATATGAAAATCAAATTAGAACAAGAATTAACCGCGAGTAACAATAAACTTAATGAATATAAACTTGAATCCGAGCAATACTTTCAGGAATTGCGAGAATTAAATGATGATTATAACAACCTGCGCAATGAATTAAACAAAATTAACCAGGATTATTATCTGGAAACACGCGTGTCTGAAAAATTATGGGGGTTAGCAACATCACTGAAGAATAAGGAATCATACTTTGAGCAACATTTTCTGGCAATAGGCTCGTATCTTCTTTCGTTCATACAGCACTATGAGCGGCTCTTGGATCACGCTCTGGAATTTCAGCATAAAAACACGAATGTTAATAACCAACTGATTAACGAGAATGATAGTTATTTAACTACGTATTTAGAGATAATTGACAGGATTAAGACAATTATTAAGGGTGACTTGGAGAAGTCGATGAGATATGTGAAGAATATAATTGTGGCATTGGAGAAGAGTCAAAATCTGGCTTTAGAGTTATTTGAGAATTTAACGACGCAGTGCCAGAATATGACAGGGTTCTGTGAGGCCGCTTTCAGGAAGACGCATCAGCTTTACGCCGAAAAATTTACGGAGACATTGGCTGTGATAAAGAATGAGTTTGGGACGAAGCTGATTGTTGGATTGTATAAGTTGATAGAGAAGAGCGAGGACGTGAGGAGCTATATCACGAAGACAGAGGCGACTTGGAACCAATCATCTTCAAGTTCAATAAAAATGATAGAGGACATTGGACGGGAAAGCGGCGAGTACTGTAGAAATGTACAAGCGTGGTATAGGAAGGTGTATAAAGACGGATCTGCAGGGGATGGATCACATGCTACAGGTTCAATCCGAGCTGGTTCTCCTTCTTGGCAAGGTGGCAAGTCCGAGATGGACATTAACAAGAGGCCTTGTGTAGTTGAGTCATTGAAGACGAACTTGAAAGAATTTAACGGGACGTTGATGGACTCCGTGAAACTCCGGTTGGCTGGACAAGAGGCTCTTTTGAATGAGCAAATCCGAATGATAGTTAGCAGTCAGGCAAAGTTTGGACGGGATTTGATGGACCGGTTATCCTCTGTGCTGGAGAAAGAGCAGGATCGCATCCTAAAGGAGGTTGCTGGATTGGAGAGGTGGTCAGAGGGAGTGATGCGCGAATTTGTCTCGCGCTCAGAAAACAGTGCCGGACGTATGTCGCCGCTTGTGGCAGGTGTGAGAGACAGTGTGCAAGGGTTCCAGCGGCAGCGTAAGCAGGACCTTGATTTCTTTAACGAGTTCTCGGCCACGACCTTCTCTAACGCTAAAGAGATTGGGAAAGATTGGCAAAGTCTATGCAACAGACTGGATGACGACGAGTTACCAAAGACTCTCGCACAAGAGCTGGAGACGACAATTGGCACCCTGGTTGCTGTGCGGGACAAGACAGACAACCTCATCAGGGAAAATGCAGGCTTGCAGCAACGAACAATGGAAGGACTGTTTAGCAGCGTCGATCGACTCGCCAATTTCCAAAGCGGATGCATCCACGGTTGGCCAGCAACATCAGAGGAGCAGGAGTCAACGGAACGGGGGTCAAGGAGGGACGCAGGATCAGGGAGGAACGCTGAGTCACGGAGGGAGGCGAGGGAGCAGGAAGCGAGTGTGGAACAGCCCAAGGAGTATATCCAGAGGGATGATGTTCCGAACGGTCAATGCGATGAGGACGCCGGCATGAATCTGGAAGAGGAGGGAACTGAGATAGCGAAGCAAGTGGATGACGATGGAGGCGGTCAGTTGCACTCGCTGGATCAATTGGCGTTGAGGTTGCGAGAGACGCTAGGTGTAGAGCGACTGTCGGCGCTCAAGTCTTTGATCGACTTCCAGTTGGAGTTCCGAGAAGGGATTGTGAACGAGTTCCAGGACAAGATTGGCGAGGCGCAGAACGTGGCTACACAGTGCAAAACGAATGTGCTGAACGGCTGCCCTACAGAGGCGGTCTTCTCCCTGGAGTTTTACCGTGAACAAGAAGAGGAATCCGTTGCCACGACCAAGTCTTTTTTTATATAACCCCTCATGACTACAGTTTCAATTGGATGTAAGGCCACGACCAGGGCGGGCACCACCAGGGCGGGCGCGACCAGGGCGGGTCCGCAGCACAGCGTAAGGTGGGTGGGCATGGCATGCTTGTTTAGCTGTTGTGGAGGGGGCATTTACGAAGGGGTTGCCGCATGTGAAGGGACCAGTCCTGTCTTACGAGACGTCCACGCCATTCACTCCTGGCGGGGTAACTATTATCCGTAACGAGGCATGCCCGAGACCGGGCGAAGTTTTGTTGTTGGCGAATGACATGCTGAACAGTGTTCGTATTACGCCTCCAGCGGCCGACGCAGAGGTATCAGACCTAAGCGAGTGCGCATTGGACGAGGCCTTTAAACGCGAAGCCGACAACATCAACACACTCGTCCCCATGGGAACGGGAGTGTCTGTGATGGCTCAGTCTCTCTTCGATAATTTCTATAAACAGTACGACCATACCCGCCCGCCTCGCTGCTTTATTGATCCCCCCTTCCCACCACGGTAACAGACTGCCACTCAGACTCCCCAAGGATACGAGGTGGTACAATGATGGCAGCGGACAAGACATAATCGTGCTCGGAGTCCGAGTACGGTATCCCTATAACAGTGACTGCTGCGAACCTTTAGATCAACTGGGCCACAAGAGTCTCCGCAGAATCCGGGACATGGTCTCCAACTTCGCCCCCAAGAAACCGTAGGCCGAGAAATAGCCTCCTTTTTTCCTTCTTTATGGCTACCTCCTCATCTAAATACGAGAATGAACTAAAAAGGCTCAAAGCCACGTCGCTGTCGGAGCAACTCGGGGAGGACTTTGGAGAAATTGTATACGACGCCCATCATAGCCCCCCCTCTCAGCTTCACCAGAACTACTTGACACGCGATTTGCACACACACGGAATCGTGGGTGGACACTCACTCTCGTGGAGCACACACACTGCTTGACGCACAGCAACTGTGCTACGGACACGTAGAGTGTAGTTAGAGAAGTGGATGATGACGAGTTGGACAGGTTAAAGAAGCACCGGAGCGTTCGAGATTTCATCGTAGGAGAAAGCGACATCTGCGAAGAGGACGAAGATGACTTCATTATCGAACCATCTTACGTCTTTCAGGAGGAGGAGGAGGAGGGACGAGGTGAAGGACGCCGCGACCCAGCGCGAGAAGATTCAGGGCCCAGGAGCCGTCGCCAGAGAGACGAGAGGAAGCGGAAGAAGCCGCCGGTTTCAACAAGTCTCAGTTCCCAGATTGGTTCGCAGGCGAAAAGACATAAGAACACGAATGTCTTGGACTTGTTGAAAATGAACACGGCGGTGGCCATTGACGAGAACGCTTTGACCGCGGCCGTCCAGCAAGCCTTAGTATCGAACAACGATTGGAAATCTAAGTTCAAAGAACTCAAAAGTAAACAGAAGAAGAGCACCGACTTTAAGGGCGTTATCAATCCACTGAACGGCATGTCTCTGGTCGCACCTTCTCATGACGCATCGCCTTCTATCGACATTCAGGAACAGCTTGGTCCAGAACAGGTTGCTCCGGAGCAGCTTGTTGCGGAACAGCGCCCTGGTTCAAAGCTAATCGGCGACAAACCTTGGAGTGAAACAGATGCGCCTACCAAACCTGTAGATGGACCAACGGCAGACGAGTCTACTGACATGGATCGGGTAACTGTGGATGGGGCTCCTGTGGGTGGGACTACTGGGGGTGCCGCTTCCGAGACGGACTCTTCCAGGTTCGAGGTGGGAGTCACGCAGGTCGTGGAGTCGCCACGGCCGGTTCTCAATAAGGCAAGGCAAGGGGAGCCTGATGCTGCTTTGTTAGGGAGTCTGTCCTCTGCTGAGCTGTCGTCGTTGATGGTGCCGGAGGCAGAGGAGGCCCCGGCAGCCGCGCCAGGTGCAGCGACGTCGGAGGTGGTGGAGCGCGGCAGCGGAGCATCTGTGGCGTCGTTCATGCACTCGTCTTGCCCCCTAAAGTGTGTGCACGGGCGAGGTGCGGAAGCCGAACGTGTTGCGGAGCCTGGCGTCTTGCTATATTGGTACGACGTCCGGGAGTTGTCTTCACGGGGTACGGTGTGCCTGTACGGAAGGGTGCAGAGTCCCAGCAGCTTGAGCGCCACTGTTTCCGTACATGTCTCCAATGTGCGCAAAACCGTCTTTCTGCACCCGACAGGCCAGAATGACCGGGCTCACCAAGAAGACCAGACTCATAAGGATGGGGAGGCTGGACGACAAGAGTACGGAGCTCGTCGGTTGGCGGAAGTCCAGGACCGATTCGTGGCTTTGGTACAGGACTACGAGCTGTGGAAGTACGACGTGAAGGTGGTACCAGTGTGGAAGAAGTTGGTCCTGCACGAGCGGTCGGATTTGCTCGACGAAAATCTCTGGTTCGAGTTGAGTTTCAGCTTTGCCTTTCCGGGAAAACTGAAGGAAACGGACCTGGGACTAGGCGGAGCTGTGGACGTGGTCGTAGACCCCTCAGCGGCAGACAAGAACGCAGGCTACGATGAGGCCGTTGTGGACAGCTTTCTATTGAGCAACGCACTCGAGGGTCCTGGATGGCTGTATCTCACGAATTTGGATGAGTCCTGGATGAGTACACCAAAGACTACCATTTACCGTCCGATTACTAACACTGGCGTCCCCAATTTAAGTATAGTTTGCTTGGCAGTACGCGTCATAAAGAACCCCGGGACGGGCGAAGTCGCCCACGCCGTTGTCAGTGCCATCATGAACAACCGATTATTTGCACTCGGGCGCACTGACCATAATATACATCAGAACCACCAACGTTCGTACGCGGCCCTATACAGCTCCGACCGCAAAATTCTCTCTCTGTTCCGAAACAGGCTGTCTAAAACTACCGCGACTCTCAGGGAATGGTTTGACAACATTTGCATGTGGGTCAAAGACCACAACCCGGATATCGTGGCCGGACACGGCCTTACAATGAATACTCTACCCATACTGTACCAAGTTGCGCTGCAGACCAAAAGTTCCTACTGGAATTGCCGGGACAGAATACCCATAAATCAGTTGCAACGACCTTCTCAAGTAAGCATACGTCGTTAGGCGCGTCTCAGCTAGCCTGCAATTCTATTCTTGTGGGGGCTAGAGAGAATCTTGTCGGCCGGCTGTTTGGTCTAGTGGTATGATTCTTCCTTAGGGTGGAAGAAGTCCTGGGTTCGATTCCCAGAACAGCCCGTTGTATTTTAGTTGTTTCCGGGTCGGCTTATTTGCGACACGATGAAGCTCGGAGAAGAGGCGGTACCTGGAGAAACTGATTACGCCATGCAACCTTTCGTCGAGAGCGTGTTCGGAGGTCAATCTGCCGAGCATGCTTTGGCTGCAAAGATGCCGACAGATCTCGAAATGTTTCAAATGTTCCAAATGAGTAATCATGAGCAACTGGCGGGAGCAAATGGCAAAAGCGGCACGTAGCAAGGGTGTCACCACCGTGGGGTAAGGGTGGTACGTAGCAAGGGTGGGTATAAATAGGTGTTGCTTAGAGAGTCAGGAGTTGGACGGCAAGGAAGCGGTGGACGCGCTAAATCTAAAGGGTCGTTACGGCGCCAGTTATTGGAGTGCGTGTTTGGACTTGTGTTTGCGAGAGCCGTTATTAACCTACGCGTTGGTGTTCAAATTGGCAGTGTTGCCTTTGACTCATGAATTGGCAAACATCAGCGGTTGTCCGTGGAACCGGTCATTAAGTTGCCAGCGGGCACGTCGCAACGAGTACGTGTTGATGCATTACATGACGCGGCACGGCTACGTCTATGGCACCTACAGCGGGGAGGCCTTGTCCACCTACGCAGGTGGCCTGGTGTTGGATCCAGTCAAAGGTTTGCATCAGAATTACATCCTGTATCTGGACTACGCCTCGCTATATCCTTCGGTTATACAGGAATTCAACGTAGATTTTACAACCGTAGGCCGAAAGTCGAATTCGAAATCGAATTCGGAATTGACGTTGGAGACTGAATCGAAGGAAGTGGATCTGGTGGACTATTCGAAGGAGTACGAGAAGGGGATCTTGCCGTCGATTTTAGAAGACTTGGTTCAGAAGAGGCGTGCAATAAAGGCCCGATTGCGCCAGGTTCCGTCTGAGCAGTCGCAGTTGTTGGATGTTCGGCAGCGTGCTATCAAATTAATCGCAAACAGCATTTATGGTTCGCTTGGGTTCCGTCAGTTCCGATTTTACTCGCCCCTCATAGCTGCCACGACCACGGCTTGGGGCCGGCGCGTGCTGAGTAGGACCAAGGAGAAACTCGAAAGTTCCTTCGGTTGCACGGTTGTGTATGGCGATACGGACTCACTCATGATTGACTCGGGTATTTATGACGAAGGCGCCTCACTGGCCAACTGCCAGCAAGCTCTAAATAAGGCTACAGAGTTCACCAAGGAGATCAACAAGACCCATTCCAAACTCGAACTGGAAGTCGAATGTGTGTTCAAAAAAATGCTCCTGCTCAATAAAAAAAAATATGCGGCACTCAAAGTCGATTTCGCACATACCGGAGCGCCCACCAAGGGCGGCACTGGCACGGGCGGCACTGGCGTGGGCGTTGGAGGCAAGTGGACCACGTCGTTGGTGGTGAAAGGCGTGGATATTGTGCGCAGAGATTGGTGCGAGTTAACGCGCAAGATCGGTTATCAGATCCTCGACATTGTGCTCTGCCAAAATCTGGATCCGGAGCAGATGCCGGACAAGCTGTACAATTTATTGCAGCGCTATGCAAAAGACCAGGTGCAGCTCGGTCTGGCCCAGGGACCGGACACAGGGAGTCTGGACACAGGGAGACCGGACACAGGGAGACCGGACACAGGGAGTCTGGACACAGGGAGACCGGACACAGGGAGTCTGGACACAGGGAGACCGGACACAGGGAGACCGGACACAGGGAGACCGGACATAGGGGGAATGGACACGGGGGGACGGGATACAGGGGGTCTGGGCGACTTTGTGATCCACAAGTCGGTGACCAAGGCGTTGAGCAAGTACCCGGCAAACCATAACCAGCCCCATGTGACGGTGGCGTTGCGTTTGAAGGCCGAAGGCGTTTCGGTGGAGCCCAAGACGGTGATTCCGTACGTGGTGACGGCGGGCGACGAGGCACTGGCTGCAAGGGCGTATCACCCGAGGGAGGTGCACAGACTCGGCCGGAAGGTGGACTGGCACTACTACAAGGCGAGCCAGATCTTCCCGCCCGTGGAACGGCTACTGCGGCACATTCCGCAAGTGGACCTTGGGAAAATCGCCGCCATGTTTCAACTTCATCGAACGCATCTAGACCGAGGGGCGGAGGCAGGCGACGAAGAGGAAGGCCCGGACCTCTCATCCTTCGCGCCCTCGAGGGCCGGCAACCGACTTGAGCTACTGAAGGAGTGGAGCCGCGGTGCCGTGGCCAGCGGTTCCGGAAAACGCTCCTGGGTCGTGACCGACGTCCCTTGTCTGCAATGTCAGACCAGTCTTGGTCAGACCAGTCTTGGTCAGACCAGTCTCTTGACTTGTGGCAAGTGTGGGCACACGCACCCGGCCGAGTACGAATTGCGGCACCTGGAAAGCGAGTTCTGGTCGCTGCGGCGCGAACTGAACCGTTTCCAGGTATTCTGCAGACAGTGTGAGAGTGTGCAACCGCTCACCCTCTACTGCCGCGGTTGCGACTCCGCACAACTGGAACTGCACATCGACGAAGGCACCTACGCGCATGCGACCGTCGTACTACGCAGGCGACTCGACGAACTCACACACTTGATACTTACGGAAAAAGAAACGGACAACGAGGACGCAGACCCGAGCCTGCGTACACGGAACAAACGACTGCAACACGACATTGCGGCCTTCCGCAACCAACTTCAAGTCAGCCACGTGCGCCCATGCTGTCTGCGGGAGGTGGCGGCTCTGCTCACCTCCTCCTCACATCGACGGTCGCTGTTCCTCTGACCGGGACTAAGAAGAGTCAGCCGAGGAGGGACCCTTAGAGGACGCCCCAAACTGCTTTCAAATTTGAACCACAGCCCGATAGCGCTGTGCAGCACCTGGCAACCCCCAAAGGTCCACCAGAACGGGCGGATTGGGACGCCCAGAATTTGTGCGTGTGTGGCCAGCGTCGTCAAGACCCTTTTTGCTGGGTGAGTTGTTGGGGATTGTTCTAGTGGTCCGTGTGCGGGTTAGGCTGCCGTGGGCTGCGGGTTGGGTTTTCGTGGTTTCTTCCCCGCCGGCTCCGCTCTTCCGGCAGGCCCCGTCTCTCCGGCCGGATCTGCCTTCTCTTTCGGCTCTATCTTCCCTGTTGGCTCCGCCCTTCCAGTTGGTTCTTTCCTCTGATTTTCGTCTTCGAGTGCCGCGTGTAGTAGGTCTTGAGCGTAGAGGTAGAATTCGGTATGGAATTGAAGGGCGTGTACCCACTCGTAGGGGATGCTGGGTTCGCCGTAATGGGCGCCGGCGATTTGACCATAGACTGCGCCGATTGTGTCAGAGTCGCCGCCAAGATTGACTGCGAGAAGGGCACCTTCTGCGAAGGAGTCGGAGTGGGCGAAGGCCCAGAGGGCGGCTTCGAGTGTGTGGACGACGTATCCACTCGTCTGCAGCTCGTGGACCGCCTTGTCGCGAAAACTTCCACGAGCCACCGCCAGAATCCTCGGCGCCAAGTTGTTTCCAGGACGACTCCAAAAAAACTCGGAGGGAAAGATCGAGAGCAACTGCTCCTTCGGACAACCCCTCAAACAACCCCACAACAATGCGGCCAGATATCGCGCACCATCCACCGCCTCCCGCGCCCGGTGCGTCGTCTTGCTCGATGCCGCCGCCGCCACCACCACGCGATCCAACTCGGCGACTAGCGCACTGTGTGAGTCGGTTGTGAGTGAGTCGGTTGTGAGTGAGTCGGTCGTGAGTGAGTCGGTCGTGAGTGAGTCGGTGGTGTCACGGTCCCGATAGAGCCAGCCGCGTGGTTGGGCGAAGAAGAGCGATACGGGAGCGAGGCGCATGATGCTGCCGTTTCCTGCAGCGGAGGGTGCGTCAGGTCCGCAGTCGTAGGGGTTGAGTGTGACAGCGAAGCGTTGGAGGGCGGCGCGGACGGTGCGTCCTACGCCCCAGGCGCGTCCGGCGGTGGTGAAATGGCCGAGTTGGAACCAGTCAAGGAAGTGTTCGAGAACGTCGCGTGGGTCAAGTCCATGTGTTTTGAGTAAGCTGTGGGCCAAACACAGTGCCATGCTCGTGTCGTCCGTCCACTCCCCACGCCGCGTTTGATTTCGACCGCGGCCGTTCATACCCGTAATCGTAACTGGCTGCGATCGGAACTCGTTTGGTGCACCTAACGCATCACCCACAGCCAACCCCAAGAAGCATCCAACGTACCGAGCCATCCATTGCCCGTATCGCCCACGGTCCAAACGCCCTGGCAGACCCGGCTGGTTCTGACCCGGACCCTCAAGCACGGTCCTCAGGCCGGCCGGCGCCGCCGCCTCCAACAGTGCCAGGTTTGCCTCCACGCCTGGCTTAGTGACACCGGTCTCAGAGCCCCCAGTCTTGGTCAGCTGGAGCTGGGTCTGGGTGGGGTCAGTCGGGTGGCGCGGGACCTGATTCTGAGCTTGACGCCGGCGCAGCTTCAAATAGTCCTGCAGCCAGACGGGCGGGCCGCCTAGCGAGTCTCTGCCCAGGGCCATTGTGCGGTGCCGATGAGATTTTGTTCGCCGAAATGAAAAGAGCCCTCAGCCGCTGGGACGACGCCTCCGCGAAGGCCGCAACCCCGACGCCCGTGACGCCGGTACTCGCGGAGGAGGAACGCAAGCGGCTGGAACGCGCGGAAAAGTTCAAACGTCTGAAGCAACGGCGACTCAACAAAGACGAGACACCCAAGACCGGCGTCAGTAGGACCGGCCCAGCGACCGCCGCCAAGCGGACAGGCCCAGCGGCCAGCACCGCAGCTGCCCCCGGCGCCGCCGTCCCAGG
>NW_011645816.1:40104-46527 GCF_000223845.1 Gregarina niphandrodes | reverse complement strand
GCTGCCCAAGAGCCAGCCGGCGCTGGTACTACGCGCGACAAAGGCTTCGCCCTCGGGGATGTCAGGCCGTGCGCTCTCAACTCTGCCGCTCGGGCCCGGCCGAGGGGCCGCACGGAGGCCGGCGGTGCAGTCGTTGTTCGAGGCGCAGGAGGGACAAAGCCGTCGCCTCTTTATGCCCTCTGCAGCGGACCTGCGAATGCCCCACCTGCAAGACGCCACCGAGTCGGACGACGAAGAAGACCCCACCCCCCCGACCCTATTCCCCAAGGCTCCAACTCTGAATTCAAGCCTATCCTCAGCCGGGGCCTTCCCTACGGGTGTATCACCAACCGGTTTGTCCCCAAGCAGTGTTCTTCCATCCGCCGGCCATGTGGAACCCGGCCAAGTTGCACCCAGTCAGGTTGAGACCAGCCCGGTTGCGGCTCGCCTGATTGAGACCAGCCCGGTTGCGGCTCGCCTGATTGAGACCAGCCCGGTTGCGGCTCGCCTGATTGAGACCAGCCCGGTTGAAGCACTGAACCATCGGAACATCGAAGACGGAGACGCCGCCGCCCATGATCCTGGGTCCGAGCCCAAGGCCGCACTTGCGGTGCGTTTGGACGCCGGGCTTCCATCGGAGCCGGGTGCTGGAGACCAGCCGGGTGCTGGAGACCAGCCGGGTGCTGGAGACCAGCCGGGTGCTGGAGACCAGCCGGGTGCTGGAGACCAGCCGGGTGCTGGAGACCAGCCAGTTTCGGATAAGACGCAGCTAATGCGCTTGGGGGTAGAGGACGATGACAACGAGCAGGGGGCACTGGACGATTACCTCGCAATCGAGGGAGAGCCGGAGGAGAGCTACTTCGCGCTCCTTGCGAAGCATGGTAGCAAAAAGGAATTGGATCCGGTGGACCACTCCAAGATGGAGTATGATGAGATGAATAAGTCTCCCTATATAGAAGGTGAGTGTGTTAACACGTGTGTGTGTCCCTTCTGTGTCTACGGCGTGTGTCTGTGTCTCGGGCGTGTGTGCGTGCGATTGTCTGTTTGTGTAGTTCCGGAGATTAGCGAGATGACGGACCGAGAGGTGGAGATGGTGCGGAAGAGTCACCAGATCCGCGTGAAGGGTAAGGGTTGTCCTCGGCCTATAAAGGAGTTTAGTCAGTGTGGTTTACCGGATGCGTTGTTGGCGAAATTAGCTCAGAAGGGTATCTTAGAGCCGTTTGCAATTCAGATGCAGGCTTTGCCTGTGTTGATGAGTGGGCGTAATTTGATAGCGGTGGCGTGCACTGGTTCTGGTAAGACACTGGCGTATTTGCTACCCATGTTGCGTCATTGCAAGGTACAGGAGCCGGAGTTGAAGTTGGGTGAGGGTCCGCGAGGTTTGATATTAGTTCCTACTCGTGAGTTAGCAATACAGATTGGTAAGGAGAGTCGGCGGTATGGTTCAGCCGTAGGCTTGAGTAGCAACGTGGTATATGGCGGAGGAAGACTGGGAGACCAGTTTTCAGCATGTCGTCGAGGCTCGGATGTACTGGTGGCAACACCTGGACGATTGACGGAGATTCTAACGCTAAATCGAGGACGTGTTATGAACCTGCGCTTTGTACATGTGGTCGTCTTGGATGAGGCGGATAGAATGTTTGATATGGGGTTTGCCCCTCAGATTGAACGATTGGTGGGTAATGTGAGACCTGACCGACAGATTAGCTTATTTAGCGCAACCTTTCCCCACTGGCTGGAGACACTAGCCCGACAAGCCATATCGAAACCGGTTGAGATCGTGGTGGGTGCGCGGGGACGACCTGCCGACTCAGTGTTGCAGTATCTGGAATTTTGTGCGAACGAGGACGCAAAATTTTTACGCCTGCTCAAGATCCTGGGTGATTGGTATCTCCACGGTGAAAGTATTATCATCTTTTGTGCAAGCCAGGCGTCCGTAGAGACGCTTTTTGTGCAGCTGCTTGGCTACGGCTACCCCGCCATCGCTTTACACGGCGGCCAAGACGCGGAAGAACGCGACCTGGCGGTGATCGATTTCAGGGCGAAGACACGCACCATTCTTCTCGCGACCAGTTTAGCTGCACGCGGCCTTGATGTACGCAACGTCGTGCTGGTCGTCAACTACGACGCTCCCGACCACGGCGAAGACTACATCCATCGAGTCGGACGAACTGGCCGGGCAGGCAACCTCGGCGTCGCATTTACCTTCTTCCTGCCCCAGGAAGGCGACAAGGCACACGACATACTCACTGTAGCCCGCGAAACACAGGCAGAGATACAGCCACAGGTCCAGCAACTCGCCGACGAGTTCGCAGACAAGGTAGAAAAAGGCACCGTCGTCGTCAGCCGCCGCAAGGGCTTCCAGGGCCACGGCTTCACCTTCGACCCGTCCGAGAAGTCCGAACGACAAGCAGCCAAGGAGTTCTGGAAAAAAGAACTCGGCATCCTACCGGCGGAACCCGAGCTGGAGAATGACGCCGAACGGAAGGCAGAGAACGCGCAACAGAACGTACAACAGAGCCGCGAAGAACGTATTGAAGCACGCGTTGAAGAACTCCTTGACCAATGGACACTCAGCATGCTCGACACGCTCGCCCGCGAAGCCAAAAAAAAGTCACTCGAACCCACTGTGCGCCGAGTGGTCGAACAGGAAATGCAGCGACTAGACCTCCTCGGCGGCGGCGCCGCCGCCGGAGCCGCCTCTGTGTTCGGGCCTTCAGTTTTCGCGCCTTTGACAGAGACGGCGCGACCATCACGAAAAGAGCGAGCAGCACGGCGACGCGGAACGGCACGGGAACAGGCGCAGCGATTGCTGGCCCGTGCTGTGGGAGGTGTGGAGAAGGTGCCTGCGGATTTCGTGGACGCGGCGGGTAACCATGTGTTGCACCTGAGCATCAACGGCTACCCGAGTCAGGCTCGATTCCAAGTTTCGCAACGAGATTTATTAAACAGCGTTGCGGACGCCACCGGAGCTGTCGCCTATGTCAAGGGTGTCTATGTCGATCCCGCACGTCGAGCCCTCGACACACTCGGCCAACATGAACTACACCTCGTCATAACCGGACCCACACATGTGAGCGCCACCATGGCCAGGAGACAACTTAGAGACATTGTCGAGGCCGTAGCGAAAAAATCCCTCAACCTCTAAAGCCTGTCGATTGCTGCGCTCGACCGACTTTGCGCCGCACCGGACGGGCACATCTTTCTTTGACTGTTCTAGACACCGGCCCTTTGTAGTACACAGGGGTCTAGTTAGACACAGGAGGTATGTAGCTGGGTTGGCTGTCGACTCTTTCAGGGCCGTAAACGACATCGTGAAGAAATGTGGCGACGGTTGTGTAGCGATTGATGTTGTCAGTGGGCACGTGTTTCATGAGCCACCTATAGATTTGGGCGGAGGCCAGGGTGCCGCGCATGGATTTGATAGTTAGACTGATGCGTTCGGTAACGGGGCGTGAGAAGCCTCGACCCGTGGCCAGGTCGCAGGCCCTTGCCCAGGACTTGATTTGCTGGGAGTCGAGTGGCTCGAAAGTTTCGTGCTGTTTTCTGCCGAACACGACCTTGTGAAGGAAGTCGCAAATAATCGTTGTTCTGTCCCCGTCATCTTTAGGCACGAACTGGAGTAGCCAGGAGTAGATTTCTTCCGGCTGCTTGTTGCTCCGCATCAAGCCAACCGTAGCCGCAATACGGAGTGCTATTTCGCGGGAGAAACCTCGACTCGGGTCGCACGTCCTTCCCCAGCCCCTCAGCTCGTGCGTGTCCAACGGCACTATCTCTGGGGTCGTGGCGAAACTAGTGGAGGCGACCGGCGGTGATGTTTCCGGGCCATAGACGATTCTGTGGAGGAACTCTGCTGCGGCTTTGTACCGATCGATGTCCTCAACCGGCACGTGTTTGATGAGCCACCTGTACACATCTGTCGGACACCAGGACTGCTGCATCGGCGCGATTGTTGCGGTGATGCCCTCCTCTACGTCATCGGTGAAACCTTCTCGACTGACCGGGTCGCACGTGCTCGCCCAGATCTTGATCTGCTGGGAACTGAGCCGCTTCAGTTCTTTCGTCTGCCCAGAGCCGACTGGCTCCGACGGATCCATCGCCGACGGTATTCCCATACCCGACGATGTTCCCATCCCCGACGATGTTCCCATCCCCGACGATGCTTCAATCGCCGACGATGTTTCCGTCGCCGACGATGTTTTGGGACCAAACACGATTATGTGAACGAAGTTGGCCACGATTTTGTACCTCTCAATGTCGTCAATGGGGACGTGGGACATAATCCACTTGTAGGTGTCACAGGGGGGCATGCCATCGCGCTTGCGCATCAACGCAACGGTTGCAGCCATGCGCTGAGCCGTTTGTAGGTTGAAACCCTGACGTCTGACCGGGTGGCAGGTGGAGGCCCAGCACCTCAGTTGCGTGGAATCGAACGGTTGTGGCCCTTTCATCTGTTTAGCGTTGAGTGGCTGAGGCATCGTTTCCATCTCTGACAAGTTGATCTCTGACAAGCTGATTTTCGTCGTCTCGCCGGGGGGAAAGACGACTCCGTGAAGGAACTCGGCCACAGCTTTGTATCTGTCGATGTCGTCAACGGGCACGTGTGTGAGGAACCATAAGCAGGTTTCAGCAGGTGGGAGGGTGTTCATTGTCGCCGCGGTTACAGCTATACACTGAGCCATTTCGAGTGAGAAACCTTCCCCGGTAACTGGGTCGCACGCGGCAGCCCACTCCTGTAATTGTAGGGGCGAGAGTGGCTCTGGCTGCTGCCGCTCCAGGAATTCATGTAAAATCGATACGGAGGGGGCGTCGCGCCCAAAAGCCAGTGGTTGGCTGTTTCTATTGGACCTGTCCTCATCGAAGCTGGGTTGGGGTCCAGGTAGCACCTCGGAGTCCGCGTGTGAACGATGGCTACCGCCGCCCCAAGTACTACTGCCCCAGGATGCAGGCCGCTTACGCCTGGATCCTGGATAAGCATCAGAGCCACCTGTGGTGGGCATGTCCGTCCGGATGAGACCCGAAACTGCCGCAGCAGCGCTCGCAACGGCAGCGCTCGCGAAGTCAGACACCGCGGCGACTGCGAGGACCGAGGACGGAGGGGCCGCGGAGGTAGAGGGCGATGCGTGTGCCACAGGTGAGCAGCTTCGCGCAGGCAGCGTCGGAACCCATTGCCGGGCCCGCCTTGACCCCCGCACAAACCCGAACCGGTTGTCTTCCCCAGAAGCGTCCGACAAGGATGACTCGGAGTTCCTGGTCGGCCGGGAACTCCCGGGTGCCGGCAGACTCGCTGTTGGCTCGCGTGACCCGGCATCACGCTGCACTGGTTCGACGTAGATGCCGAATCGATGGGTTGCGGGAAGAGAAACTTGCGACAACTCTGACTCGCTTAAGCTGGACGGCGTCGGGGACGGCTGTCTAGGGGGCCGCTCCCTCTCTCTCCAGTCGTCGGATTCTATCTCGAACAAACTGACGTCGTCATCACACGAGTCCACTTGCATGTTCTCGTTTGATCGCGACCCTGTGCTTGTGAGCGAGCCTGTGCCTGTGGCCGCGCCGCTCCCTACGGGCCCCAGGGAATCCTCTTGGTCTGACAGCCTCAGCTCGGATAAGTTCAGATCAGACACCGTCGGTCTGGGGAAGAACCCGAATCGGGGCTTTGCTGGAACCCGCGGCAAACTCGGAACAGGCGAACTAGAACCGGTCAAATCGGACCCCTCCAAGCTTTGAGTACCACTTGTGTTGATAGAGCTAACGAAGTCTGCGTCTCCGTCCACCGAAGCCGGCGGCGTAACGGAATCACTCGACAGCGACGCAGACGGCGAGCTCGGCTGGAACAGAGCCAGAACACCACCTGAGACGCTACATCCTAAACCGGCACTCGAACTTTTCATTACTGAAACACTGACTGTTGATTGTCCGCCCGCCCCCCCTCTGCATTCCGTTCTGTTCCCGGCCGCGTTACGACCAGCGGTTCGTCTTACCCTTGGACCTATTAGGCAATTTGGTTTTTTTTCCCGGGAGGGCCGCGCGAAGTTCGTACCGCCAAAAACGGCCGAACCGACAGGGTACTCCCACTTGCAACCTTTCATCACGGGTCTGAAGACCGTTGGGCATTGGGACGGGCGGCTGCTGCACATTCTCTCGCTCGCTTTTTCTCTTAAAACTCTCGACCCTCTTCTTCGGGGTACCAACCTTCTTCTTCGTCGGGGTACAGCGCTTCATCCTCGAGATTTAGCTCTTGGTATTGGTTTGGCTCGTCAGACAAGTCAGAATCGGCGTAGCCGGAGTCGGCGGAGATTGCACGCCGGGGGGCGTCCTCTGCCCAGGCCCGGTCGATGCGGAGGAGGGCTTCGAGCGGATCCAGTGCTGCTTCGTCTTCATGAACCAGGTCGGCGAGTACGCGCCGTGCAAGGGCAACCCAGTCCCCGCGACGGGCTCCCGGTA
>NW_011645816.1:0-40053 GCF_000223845.1 Gregarina niphandrodes | reverse complement strand
CGCGGGAACCGCAACTGCACCTCCTGCTCATCCGGCACAGCCGGGTCCGGCACACCCGGGTCCGGCATACCCCGGTCTGGCATACCCAGGTCCGGCACACCCGGCTCTGGCATACGTAGTCTCGCCTCCACCGACTCCCGCTCCGGTCCCATCACTAACACGGACACACAGACGCTCGCACGATAGCGACAAACGCCACCTTCCAGACTCCGCATTTTTTTTGATCAACCCATGGCCCCCCATCTGCCAGTGGTTGAGCTGTCTGGGAGTTGGTTGTGACTCGAGGGCCGAACGGAGTGCCAAGGCGTAGAGCGTTTGCTCCATACAAAAATAACTCTACTGACGGCCTACTCTCGGCCCGACACCACACTTCTCCCCGAGTCTCACCATAGACCCGGCACATGTCGACAGAGCAATGACGAGGCGCCTCACCGCGCCAAGGACTCGCCTCGCGGCAACCAGTCGGGAACTGCACTCACTCGTCCGCTCGCTCCGCCCGTATCCCCTCAGGCACTCTCCGGACGAGGTTGGATCCGGCCCCTCCAGGCCTTCCTAACCTCCCCGGCGCGGTCGCTTGGGCCAAGCACACAGCTGGCCGTCGCCTCCCGACCCCGTTCCTCTGCACACTCGGCAGTCCAGTAGCTGTCACCAACCGTTGTGACCCAAGGCTGGCGGCATACCCTGAGGGTTCAGTCCGTGCTCACAACACCCCTGCCTGGTTGCGCCACCGTCCGTGTCACTGCCATTCGCACCACCCATGAGTAATTACACTGCTACCACATAAAGCATGTCTTGTGGCAAAAATGGCCTGCTGGAACCCACAAATCTCTTCGGCTTGTGTTTGGGACGTTACTAATCGAGGTCGGATACGTCGAAAATCGAGGTCGAAACTGTGGCCCGACTTGGGGCGAAGCCGTGTACTGGGAAAAGTTCCCGTCGGGTGCGGTTCTGGATGTTCTGCCACGCCTGGCTCCTGAACCGTGTCGGGGGGAGGACCTCTTGTGGATCCAAAGCCGGGGGCACTCTTTCGGGGACTGCCATATCCAAACCCGCTTCGGGCATGTCCAGAACAACGTCAACTCTCTCCAGGGCCCACGGCAACACCGCCAGGCAGGAGGCCGAGGAAACGCACCGGACGGCCGCAACGAAGCTTCGCATCACGAATATTTTTACGCCCCCTGTCGGCGAAGCACCCACCCGTACCACGCGCGTGCGTTGCGCTTTGAATCCACGACACACGCGTGCGTTGCGATTTGAACCCACGACCCTCGGCTCATGACCCATTCATCAACGGTGTCAGTGGTTGCAATACTGAGTGCGGACATTCTCGCTACGCTCTGTTGGTTTTTTTCCCCCCGAAATGTCTCTGCTGCACAGCCTACTTCCTTCACTACTCATCCCGTTAACCATCCCGTTAACGACCCTGACTCTTCCGCCCCCTACAATCAATCATTATGACACAGACCTGCGTTCCAGTTGATTCGGGTCTGTATCCGCTTGTGGAAAAAACCTAAACCGAAAACACGCTCCCGATAGGGCTGGTTACCCAACGACATCTCATATTTACAACATTCTGTGAACCCATGACCTTCGGCGCACCCCCCTTCGGGCCGGCTCACGATCCCCTTTGGTTCACGACCCTTCGGATCGTTAATTGAGGCGTGAGGTTCACGAGGCGCTATTATTCGTGGACGGCCATGTCGGAGTCGGAGCCGTAACCCGAGTCAGGGCGATCGTCCATTCCTGCGACCACCCGTCGTGCGTGGTGCGCGAGGTTGTCCCTCCAGGTGTCGAGGTGGTTCAAGCCGAGGTGGTTCGCGTTGAGGAACTCCCGCATCACGCCTAAGCCGCCCTCCACGATTCGCTCCACCAGCTCAGCTTCCTCCCTGACCTGTGCATCCTGGAGCCATCCGCCGGGAAGCCCCCGTAACCCCTCAGCCACGGCGTCATCCAAGGCTCTCTCAATGACATCCAAGGCTCGGTCAAGGGCGGCGCCCGCATCGTCCGAAAGCCCCAACTCCTCCTGCCAACTTGGCAACACTGCCAACCAGAGATCTGCCGAAACAGATCGAGAGCCGCCAACCACACTTCGCAGCAAAGATTTTTTCCCGCCCGACTGCGTGGAGTGGGCTCGGTATCGGGGCTTTGGTCTGTCAGGATACGGGTCGAGCTACCTGCGAGGTTGGAGTCGGACGTTCCTTTGTGGCTCATAGTGTCAGTGATTTTCCCTTAAGAATCCCTCTCTTTTTAGATCCATTGTCGGTACCGGCCAGCCGGGTATAATCCAAATCCTCGGAGACGCACTGTGACACTTCACCCTGTCGACAAAGCTTTCTTGAGCTCGAGACTTCTTCTCCCGGACCGTTATGCCGGTCTGGCCGACGACGTGTCCGAGGTATTTCACTTCATACCTGAACCATTCGCTCTTGTCCAAGCGCAAGTAGAAACCGGTGTTCCTGCACCGTGCCAGGGAGAGCTTGACCCGCTACGGTAAACTGTCGAGGCAATTTCTGTTGAGACGTCGAGGAGCCCCCGCGCGCCGTTGGAGGGAAGTGGTTAAAGTCCAGAGTGGCGTGAAAGCCCCCCCGGCGGGTGCTTCCCTGGGAGATGAGGCGGGGTTAGACCCGGCTGCGATGCAGTGAGTGGAGTCAACTCTACCGCTTGCTGCCGCGTAGCGAGTTCCCGACGGGATGGCGCGCCCAAGAGTTTGTGAGTGTTGTCTCTAAGAGGTGTGCCGCCGGCCGCATGCCAGCAAGCAGCCCGAGTGACGACATCGAGAGCGCCGAAGGCGCAGTTGACGTCGACGTCAAATGCGGAGTGGGCCGTCTTTTTCTCCTCTTGAACTGCCGCCACTCTATCCAAATTTCCTGCCGATGCTGGCTGCCGTGCTGCAACATCGTGCTCCAGGGCGCGTCTCGCAGCATTCTGGTGCTTTGTCAGTCAGGATGGTTATGTGAAAAAAACCGCGGGTTCGAACCCACGCCCTCGCGTCTTTAGTGGCGGTCGGCCGGGTAGTGGCGGTCGGCCGGGTCGATGGCATCATCGAAACCTTCATCTTCGAATCCTTCTTGGTCAGCGCCTTCTAGGTCAAGGTCTTGGATGCTGGGACAGGAGCCGTACGCCGAGTCGGCCCGGCTGGGGCCCATGATGATCTGGAAGGCACGTCGGGCTAGTGCGAACTGGTCAGGAACTGATAGCCGACCGACGGCGGGTAGCTCGCCCAGCAGCCCTGCCTGGTTCACGGCGTGCTCAGCCAGGCCGGTCAAAAGGTCGAAGTGACGCCGATCGAAGAACCCGTGTACACGACCCGGTTCAATTCGCACGCGGTTCGTGACTTCCGCTAAGAACTCGGGCCGTCCACCCGGTATGACCGCCGCAGTGGCTCGCTCCAGCATCCGGAAGCGCGCCGCCTCTTCGTCATCCAGCTCGGCCACGCGCCACTGCGGGAACCGGAACCGGTACCGGGGCCGGGCTGGCTCTGCCACGTCGGCATCAACCACGTTGCCACCAACCACGTTGGCACCAAACGACGGGAACCGGAACCGGTACCGGGGCTGGACTGGCTCTGCCACGTCGGCATCAACCACGTTGGCATCCGCCACATTAGCATCCGCCGCGTTGGCATCCGCCACGTTGGCTATTCGCAGCTGTCGGAACCGCGCGGCGCGTGCGTCCTCGTCGTCCAGGGCTGCTGCCTCAAACTGCCGGAACGATGCCTCGCCGTCCAAGGCTGCCTCACGCCACTCTCGGGACGCCGGCCCACGAGACCGCGCCGGTTCCGCCACGTCGGCATCCGCCACGCGCGACAACCCCAATGGAAATAGAGGGGTCGCAAGGCAGAGACTCGCGGAAAAGCACGGAACGCCGCAGGGTAGACTTCGCATTAATTAATTCTCACGCCGTGACTTTTTTAGCCACGCATTAAGTCTCACGCCGTTATTTTTTAGCCACGCAAAGACCATCTCTCTCCTAAGGGAGGAAGCAGCCACCTACGAAGCAATGTGCCACCTTCGCAGCGCTCTGGTCTCCAGCGAAGGCGACCCATGCAGGTGTGTTCTCTACGGGTATCTAGTCCGGAGCAGTTAGTTCTATGACGTAAACCGCGACCGTGCGCCTTGAATCCACGACCTTCGGCTCACGGCCCTTCCCCGCAAGCGTTATCTTCGGCTCAGGGCCCTATCCCCCAGGCGTTATCTTCGCCGTCTGGGACTCGCCAAGAAACATACTTGGGCACGGCTTTTCATCGCAATTCTCAGGCCATATTTTGGAGTGACTGTTGTTATCTCTTCTTGGCATTTTGGTCCCCTGGTGCGCCGATGCGTTGCGCTCCGAGCTTTAGCGGAAATTACAGTATTGTCGTCTCCGTCTCTCTCTACAGTCTACTCGCTCTCCTTTTGGACCACATCCCTATGCTACTAGCAAGAGCCCATCTGACCTTCCGACCAACTCCCACTGTACTATTCTCCGGACCCCTCTCTCTCTTTAGTCTTCGACCCTGGGCGTCACGCCCCCGAACCACTGACATCGTCTTAAACCTTTCTTTCTCTTGTTTATATTGGTCGTTGTGCACTTGCTCTACCGATTCAGCACACCACCGGCCATTGGCGGCGGGAAGTTCGTAGCTTTCCGCGGCTCAAAGGTAGTTGGACCTATCCGCCCGTAAATGTAGAGAAGAGTGTTTCCGTAACGAGTGATCGGTGCAGGGTTGCGTGTGAGGGATAGACGGCCAGCGTGGAACGGCTTGGCAGCTGTGAGTGGTTTCGTGAGAGGTTGTTCGAAGTGTCGGTGGATGTGTGTCAAGAAATACCGGCTCGCAGACGAGATGCCGTACTGTAGTGAGTGCTGAATGGAAGGCAGCATTAGAGGAATGCGCGACTTCTTTTGTGTGTGTCAACCAAACCTTTTTGTACGCGTTGACTTGACACCGGCATCTCGTCTGCGAGCCGGTATTTCTTGACACACATCCACCGGTTTACGGACATTGCCTCTTCCCCGGAATGTTGAGTCGCCGGAGCTAACTTGTGTGATCGGCGGCGATGGTCCTATCTGTAGAGAAGTTCCCACAGGTTTTTGTTCATCCACAGACTCAGCGAACATGAGCAAGACACTGAATAGCTTGTCAATCTGGGGTCCGGGATACCATCAAGGTGACGGTAGCGTGCGCGAGGCTGATTACCCGATGTGGAGCTGCATTTCGGGGTCTGAGTGTTGCCAACTTGATTTCGTGTTCGAAAGCCCGCGCTTCTAGATCGCTCAGGGGGAACCATATGAGTTCTCCGGGCAAGTGCGGGTTTCGCCGCGTTGCTTAAGGCCTGCAATGCGGCCCGTGACAGTCGTACCTGCAAATTCAAGTACTGATTTGCATGGCGGACGTTCTCGGGTAGGAGCCATTCCAGGAAGCATGCCGCTCAAATCACTGCACATAGAGGGGAGCAGCCTAGTGGTGAGGGCATGACGCTACTGTTCCAGGGCCGTGAGGGCTGTAAATGGGTGATTGTCCGTTATCACAATTGCCTGGTGCCCATCTCGTCACAAACAAATGTACCACCGCATCCGTTGTGAAAATGCCACTATCATGTGGCATGGTCGATAATGACCAAGATTCAACTGCATTTGGACCCGTCCTTGTGCATGACTACAGGGTCCATGTTGACCACTTCTCCCAGTACCAAACAATTCAGAGTCCTAGAAGGGTAACGGTTTGTATGTGGTGCCCCATGCAGTAGATTGAGAGCTGCAGGTCTACATTCTGGTAGTACAAATATTGCACCGGTGAGCTTATGAAACCATCCTTAATCAGACTTCTCCAGTGTGTTAGTTCCGCTGCGGAAGGTTTGGCATTATCCTCGTTGATCGCCATCCACCCCGGAAGGTAGTGCTGCCACCAAAGTCTGGGTCCTGGCGAGGAAGCAGAGAGGCTTTTTGGTGCCGCAATTGGGAGTGGCTATGCGTTCCTTAGTAAGACCAAAACGAAGCTGGTCCGGGATCCGGGCAGGAGCAAACGAACTTCCGTGTCCCCGCCACTTATCTCAACGGATAGTGCCATAGGAGCATCTGTGGTCGCGTCGGGAGCGGAGGTCTTGGGGCGAAGTTCGGTCCCCAGAATGTCGAATGCACCCTGAACCGCGTTGCTTTTAGCGAAGGCACCCTGCGTGATGCTGAGTCCCTTTCGCTTCTGTTCGATTCGGGGCCGGAATGCCGGCACGCAAGACAATCTTCTTGCAGGCTGCGGCCTGTTCAGCCACACTCGGTACAGGTGCTACGTCGCTCGGCTACATTGGTTCCTTTTGTGTCGCTGCTGTTCGCAAGATAGACAGGCCCCTTTTGGCAAAGAAGGTGGTATTTACTATCCCTGGAAAGGCCACGGGCCCCGAGGTTTTGGGCGGCAAGAATGTGGAACGCCGCAAACGGCGTGCGTTGTGTACCAGTCCTCTTGGACCCAATCGGCGCTGGCATCTAAGCACCCGGCGATGTCCACGGAACCCCGAATTGACGAATCGAGTCCGGAATTCACTCCCTCGAACATCGGCTCGTGCTCGGTGAGATGAGCGTTGCTAGGTTCACCCACCAGCATTTCCCCAGCGTACCGTTAGCTCCCGCCATCTCGTCCACCCACGGTCCCGGGTACATCCTTGATAGGCAGCGGCACCTGGATAGCCCAAGTTCCGCAAGAAAGCGAATCGCGGCCGCTGACAGGCCCAGGGTTGCTGGCCCGAATCAACTCCCAGCGAGCTGCATCAATGGGTCATTAGGGCGGAAATCGACTCTGTTCTGGCCCCCAGCATCCGCGCCCACTCGACAGGCACAACTTCAAGCAAAAGCCCAAGCTCAGCATCCGCCATGGGAGGGAGTGGATATTCGTGCGGCGCAACCGCCATTAAGGGAGAGGAGAAATCTGCGTTTTGAGCGTCACCAATTGGACTTCTCATCGCGACTTTTTTTTGGCCCCCCGTGTTTTTCTGTTCCGTAATTCTTCCCGCCACTGGCAAAGAACTCCGCGTGGGTTTGTTGGGCTCTCCGCCAGCGCGAGAGGCCTCGTAAGAAGGAGGGAGATTTCTTTGGGTTGAGATGAACAAATTAAATGACAGTCAAACAAGATACAGATATCGAGAGGGATCGGTACCGGTGGGGATCGGTACCACTGACTCATTCACTCCAGGCATCATCCTCTGCGGGCGCATACTCTGTTGTTGTGCCCGATTCCAGGCTGCGGCACAGTTGAGCCAGGAAGTCGCCGATTGCGGACCCGCTATCAGCCTTTTCCTGGGCCGCCTCCTCGTGCTCGGGCGAACTTAATTCCTCGTCCTGGGCGAGTTGGTCGTCCTGGGCGAGTTGGTCGTCCTGGGCGAATTGGTCGTCCTGGGCGAATCGGTCGTCCTGGGCGAATCGGTCGTCCTGGGCGAATTGGTCGTCCTGGGCGAATTGGTCGTCCTGGGCGAATTGGTCGTCCTGGTCGTCTTCGGGTTCCAGGTCCTGGGCGAGGTCGGCGAGGCGGTACCGCAGTTCCTCTTCGGCATCTAGGTCGATGTTGGAGCCGTAGGCAGAGTCATCGAGGAGTTCGGCATTGCCGAGGAGATCGTCAACGATTTGGATGAAGTCCAGGAGGCCTGCGATCGCCGCGACCTCCTCCTCCGCTCGCACTAACTCGGCGTCGATCGCCTCGGCAACCTCCCGCATGGCCTCAGCGAAACGGGCGGGATCGAATAGCACGTCATCTGGCCCCGGGTCTGCGGCCAAGTCATCCGGCATCATGTCCAACGGAAGCGTGTCTTCCGGTAACGGCGCACCCAGCACCGCCAGGTAAGCCGCTGTCCGACTGCAGCCAACTCCTCCGACCAAATTGCGCATTCCTAAAGCAGAAACACGTGCGCGGGATCGGTAGGGGGACTAGAAAGTGGGAGGGTCTTAAGCTGCTCGAGTGTCACCCCAAGCTGCTAGGGTGTTACCCAGGATGTTAACAACCATAGGAGGTCCGACGAAGTCTTCCCGTTATGGCTAGTGTTCTTGTCAGTGTTGTTATCAGTGTTGTTACCGAGAGCGTACTTTTTTTGTCCCCTCCTTGTTACGCTAGGGACGGGCGAAGCTCGTCCCGCAACCTTTTTCGGGTAACGGACTCCGGAATGGCACCTCTGCTGCCGGGAAGTGAGCGGGCCGTCCCGTGCGGGTGGCAACACGCCGGCCTTGAGAGGAGCGCGTCTCGCACTTTCACGCAGTCACTCTGAAAGTCTTTCAACTAGACTATCCGTCTGGGCTGCCTGTCAAACTACTCCTAAGGGCCTTATGGTAGAACCTTAGTCAGGGCCGGTGGCCAAGTCAGGGCCGGTGGCCAGGTCAGTGCCGTGCCGACGGTCGGGCAGGCCAGGGCCGTTGATCCAACCAAGCCCTTGGTGGGGGCCTACGTTCCGTGTTGGACGGCAGTGGGGAGTCGGTTCCGGCAGTGGGTAGAGGGGGTTGTTGGTCCTCGAGCGTACTACGGGCGGTGTTCGGGTACCATCGAAGGACGGGTTGATAGGTAGAAAAAATCATTGATGACAGTCTCCGTCTACACGGCCGCTATGCTGCTCCAGGTTGGTGGTTTGCGAAGACCGCGGCATAAGCGTTTTTCTCGATAAGTTCCTTGATGGGTGCCGGTCGAGAGCGAGCGAGGAAGTTGGCGAGAAGAAGGACCTGGGAGCGCAACACGCCGGGCGTCTTTCCGGCAGCCTGACACCATTTGAATAAGTCTGCTACTGTTTGAACCTGCTCGAATTGCATCAGAAGCTTGCGATCATGAAGCATGGCCTCCCACACGTCCCCCAGTACGGACACCTCGTCCAGGTCGACCCCCTCTGGCTCGCTCTCAGCCCCTTTTGCGCATACCAGCCCGGGCCCGAATCCAGCCGATGTCGAACGGACGGTTTCCAACCCGACGGTCTTGATCCAGTCTAACAACTCGCGGTGCAGGTCCTCTCCGTCCGACGAACAACTCAATTCGGAAACCAGGCTCTCGGTCCCTATGCTCCTCATACCGTCGCTGCAACGAACTCTCAAAGGTGAATCGGTCTCGACCAACCTCTCCGGGGCCGGATCCCCCGCAGCGATGCAGTCATTAGCGCTGCTGTCGGGAGTCGTGGCGTCGGTGGCCTTGTTCTCCAGGGTCTTAGTATCTTTAGGGGTGTTGTCGCGAGGGAAGATGTAGATTAGACGAGGTTTCTGGGGCTTGGGCAGTTCTAGGGCCTTGATGCGGACCAGGACGGGGTCACCCTCCCGAGCGGGCAGGCGGGCGCGTCTGGCAGAGACTCTGGGTACGAAGGAGAAGGCGGAGAAATCGCGATGACGGACATCTCTCAGGTCCAGTGACATCGGCCGTTGCGGTCGCTGCACTGTGCGCACTCGCCTGCGCACGGTGGGTGCGTCCGTAATAAGTGCCCGCACAGGGTGCGCACGGGCAACGCGCGCGTCCGCGGTGCGCGCGATCAAGGAACGTACACTCGCCTCAGGGCCGAGGGACGGCATCACGTCCGAGTCGTAGGCATTTAATTCCGCCTCGGTGTCGATAAAAGTCCCCGCCACGGACAGGTCGCTCGTGCTCGCGCCGGTGCTCACGTCGAGGCGGCTGAAGCCGAGGCTCACGCTCGAGTCGGCGAGACTCATGTTAGTATAATCCTCCAACACCGCCGGGTCCAGCCACCTCTTCTCATCCGACAAGTCCAACAGACTACCACTCAACCCGAAGCCGTCGCCCAAATCGAACGCGTCCAGGTCGTCGGCTTCCGGGCTGCCGACCGACGACACAAGACACGTAACTACTGGCACGGAGGTGGAATTTGCGACTAAACTCTTCATGAACTAATTCTGACTAACTCTTCTGACTACCTGTGGAGCTAACTCTTCTCGAATCAACGTTTAAACTCGAATCAACGAACGGAACTTTGCTGAAGATGTTTACGTGAGTACCAGCGGCCAGCAAATGTGGTGTGCGGCGGTCGTGGTGAGAGCCAAAAGCGGTTCATTGACTTACGCTTGAAAAGTTTGTGCTTTTTTTGGGGTATTTTTTTTGGCATGTTTTATCAAGTGGGTCAGGACAACAAGCGGCGGAAGAAGCCGGTGCCGAACGGTTCGAATGCGGTAGGTACGGCAGGTGGAACAGAGTGTTTGGTTAGAGGCATCGTGTGGGGTTGACGAAAGCGGAAGGGCATTCGCGCGAAACGTCTTCACGCGGGAAAGAGGTACACGTCTTGTCGAATTCGCGGCCGTTGGACTCGCAGTTGGAGGCACTGCTGCCGGACACGGTTGTGCGTGCAACGGACGTGGTTGCTCCGGTATCTCGGTCGGCATCGGAAATAAAGCGGGACCAGTTGTTCGGACCCAGTCGGGCGGCACCCGAACGAAGGATGTACCATCGACGTATGGTACGCACAAGTGCGCTGCTGCCGAAAGACGCCACAGACGTCGAGCTGCACTCGTTCAGCTCGTTCGAGTCAGACTCGGAGGCAGCCTCGGCCGAACACGCCCCACCTCCCAAAGAAGAGAACACCGAACTTACGCTCTTGCTTACCCACAAGATCCAAACTCAGAAACCGAGCAAACAGGTCATCGGCCAGCAGGCTCTGCGCGAAGGTCAGTTCCTCAAAGACCACACAGAAGCTGTCGGTGGCAGCTTCAAAGTCGTCACGAATGTGCGACGTTGCGACGGCGTTGCAACTACCCGTCTCGTCCACCGCGTGCCATGGACCACCCTCGTCTCCTGGACTATCCTCACCCTCTCCGTCTCCTACGCACTCCTGCGGTTCGCCGCCTCCCAAGTCCGCCGCGAAACCCACTATCTCGCGCCCGGGCATCACTTGGACTCGAACCACCGGCTCGCGGATTCTGAACCAATAACAAACTACAACGGGCACATCGTGGACCCCAGCGTGCACCTGGAGATACAGGGATGCAACGTCCATGTCCACCCCCTGGAACGTGCCGAGGTGCCTTTTCTCGAACTTAAATCCTGGTCATTCCTCCTCGAAAATGAACCGCAAATCACCAAAAGCCGAGACGGGCATGAAATCTCAGTCGTAGTCAAGGCCAAAGCCGTCAGCCGTTTCTGGCAATGCTCTATCAACATCTACATGCCGCCCGTCGCACCCGCATCCTCAGCTAATCCGCTTTGGGACAATTCCACATCCGACACCCTCGGAGCCACTGCGCTCGGAGTCACAGCGCTCGGAGCCACTGCGTCAGGACAGAAAAGCGGTCATCGCTATGGTCTAAACAAGTTGGTGATCAAGGAACGGGCCTCGCGCTCATTCGTTTCGATTGTGGTCGAGGGCGTGGTCGTTGACGCGTTGGACCTGCGTTCGACCCACTCCGAGGTGTTTGTACGTCACTCGCAAATCCGCGACCTGAGCATAGGCGTCTATGACGGCCTGGTCATGGTGCAGGGCTGGGAGGGCACTGTGGGTCGCATCGAGTCCACCGTAGCGCCGGTATATGTCCGCTCGGGTGTGCCGTTTGAGGTTTCCACGTCCGAGAACGTGCTGGAGCGCGCAATTGTCTACACAACTGGCGCCATGTCCATCACGTACGGGGGCGCAGACCCGGAAAACACTTTTGATCCGGGTCTTCATGACGTCTCCATCTCGCTGGACGTACCTCTGTCAGACGCGCTGCCATCGCTAGTGACTTTGGCAACCAAGGGCGAGGCCCCATTCTACCTTACCATGGACCGGACAGCTGTCATGGACGGGACAGCTGTCAAGGACGGGGCGGCTGTCCAGGACAGGATAGCCCCGTCGGAAGGCACGTATCGGTCTTGGGTGGGTCGCGAACAGGCGAAGGCGATTCGGCTGACGGCATATTCGGAGCACAAGTTGAAGAGTCTGCGTGGTTGGTGGGAGGGGGACCCGCAGCAGCCGTGGCGCGTAGTAATTCCGTCGCTGAACGAGTTGGTGTTTGACGCGGAACACGTGGCGCCGAGTGGGTCGTGGGAATATTTGAGTTCATCAGCGTTATTGAAGAACCGGTTTGTGCACACGGTAGCGTCGTTGGGAATGCTGAAGGCACGGTACCTCTCGGTTCCGGTGCACGTGACGGGTTTGACGTGCGCAGCAGCGCGCAATTTGGGTAAAGACTTTGCGGTGTCGTTCGACGGCGACGGGGATGGAACAGCGGACGAGGAGATGGAGATTGCGTCGCGGCCTCGAAGTGGAAAAACCGATGAGGAGACGGGTGCAGAATTCTCTGCGAAGAGTGTTGTCTCTCGCTGGAGTTGGTCGTCGACTGACGACTTGGAAAGGTGGGGTCGCTTTCTGGACGAAGTGGAGCCGCCGCGGCATTGTGCGCGGGAGCTGCAGATGGCGGAGTTTCTGGCGGTGCATCGCGCACTTGAAAGTGTGGACAAGGTACGGAGCCTGTCTGCGATGATTATTTGGCACAGCCGAATTCCCTTCGAAACGCGTTTGCGTTTCAGCACATCCGCGGGCAGCATTAGGATGAGCCAAACCGGATTCAAAGACCACCTTACCTACACGGTTTCGTCCTTCATGAGTGGGCTGCTTGCCCTCGCTTTTATGTTGATAATATTTCGGCGAATTTTCGAAGGCGTTTCGAGCCAAATTTACAAGTACCTGCTGGAAAAAGAATATTTTGAGAAGGCACAATCCTACCGCCTGGAGTGGGAAAGTGCCATCACTCGCCATCTGCAGTGGGTGATCAATGCGTACCCAGTGCACCGGCCGAACCCCGCCGTGGTGCTCTTCTGGGCACATCGTACCGATTCCCATGCGGAGAGTTTCTCTCGTTTCGTGGTGATTTGCGAACCCGTGCACACACGCACGGGTGGTGGTCTCCGTGGTCAGGGGAAGGGAGACGCGCAGTCGGCGACGGCGTACGTGTACATCACAAGTAGCGCGTTGAAGAAGAGCGAGAACATGCAGTCAGTGGAGCTACCAGTGGAGTTCCCTCCGAAAAGGCACGCCGCTTCCTACAACATTGACACAAGGCAGAGGTGGGCATTTAACTCGCGACTGACGTACCGCTTTAAAATCCGGGCATTGGACGCTGCATCTCGATGCGTGGACGAAAGTTCTTGGAGTGCTGAATTCACCATCCCGAGAACAATGCTTCCTGATGACTTGGAGCCCTATATGATCCGCTCACTCTTTCCCACAACCGTCTCTAGTTGGAAATTATTCTGGAAGAAGTGTGTCGACGTGCATCAAATCGAGCCGCTCTGTGTTAATATCCAGGCCATCCGTATTAAGCCCTCTACCAGCTCTACCATCTCGACTGCCACACGGCTGCACATCTTTTGGGTCGAGGATCGAGCTCAGTCGATTTCCAGAATCGTAAAACATAACTCGTTCAGCAAGAAGGGGGACCGGGCGGGCAGAGACCGCGTTACCGGCAGAGACAGACGGGCCAAAAGGGGCAGCCCTGGTGACCAAGACAGAAAGACGTTTGTGAGCGCTGTCGACCCCGTTTCCTTTCTAGAATTTGCGTTCCACAAAAGCGGCGTCGCCGAACACGACTTAGCTCCGACGGCCACCCTAACCCCAACCACAGCAGCCTTGACCCCGACGTCGGCAGCCTTGGCCCCTACGGGCGTGGTGCTACAGATTGAAGGCGAGATGCGGCTTTACTACACGAGCATGATCCAGAAAACAATTGGTTTCGAGTTGATCGACATAGACTCGCACGTGTGTCTAGCCAACGGACAGACTCGGTTGTTTCTCGAAGGTCGGGACCTAGCTGAGGGCTCGGTGTCCCTGCTGACGAACAAAGGCACTCAATGGGGCTCTGTTCGGTTCCACGTGGATCCCCGTCCCTTTCGTTTGTACCGAACGCCGTTTAGACCGGTTCTGCCGCTGGGAGCGAAGTTGCAACAACAAGCCAAACATACATCCGAAAAAACCGGCCAGACTAACGGTGTCGGGGCGGCCGAAAACGCTGAAGGATTTACAAACGTGTTTCCGGGCATGATTCTATGCGAAGGTCAAGATTACGAGTTGCACTGGAACGCGGGGAATGTGCCCTGGAGTCGGTTCAACGTTTATGTTTGCTTTTTGTCGCCGCTAGGTGCGTCGGAGGTTCCGGGCACGGAAGCGTACGGATACTTTGGCGGACGGTATGTGGGCGATTCTTTGACCGCGGACGAGTTGTCCCGCATAAAAGCGTTCGAATTGCCTGCGGATTTTTACTTCAAGGCGGTGCGGAGGGTTGCCAACAACGTCAGCAACCTCGGCCGGTACCATTGGGTGCCGGAAATCGAGATAACGACCCCCAGTAGTGTGTGCAAACTCGTGATTACGTTGTCGACCAACTTTACTCCGACAACGGAAGAAAAGTACTTCCAATCGAACTTGTTCCATATAATACGACCCATGTTACTGTCAGAACTGGAGTATTCTTATGCCTCCTTCTGCCGCATACATAACCTGCCCATTTCCGAGAACCTGACGCGATCGCAAATAAACAATGAGGCCATTGAAACATTAACCTGCAACCTACGCGTTTGCACCGGTCTTCGTCGTCCACTGCCTTTCGAAATAGACGCAGACGCGGACCGGCGGACATACAAACGTGCGAGCGCGCAAGACAATCGCGTGTCCGCGGATCGTATACCAGCTGTCCCCGCTAACCCCGGCCCCTGGGATGACCCAGATTGTCTGGGAATCCATACGAACTCGTACATCATCACACCTGGTCAGGTTATCATAACGGGGTCTACTAAATTAGTGTTGACTGACGAAGATCAGGACCAGGGTGGTGGGATCAAGTACCAAATCTTCAAAGCGGAAGCGAAAAGAGTGCAAATTGTATGCGGCATCAAACTGAACCCAGACGTATACTGGTGGGTGGAGAGCGAAGATGTCTACTACCTCTCTGTCAACTCCCTCCCAGGCCTTGGCACCCTTAGTTCGTTGTTAGATAAAGGAATGCCGAAATGCATCAACTTGATGTCGTCGACCCTGCATCGCATTTCTGATTACTACCGTAATAAGAAACGACTAGCAAAACGGGCCGGTCGTAACGAAACAAAAGGTGAAACAAAAGGTCGTGCGAAGGTGGGTCGTGAAAATACGACTGCGGGTCAGATGACGGTAAAACCTACTACCTTAAAATCTACAACCGCAAGAAAGAAAATGCCACTGCAACAACCCATCAATCTACGTGTGCAAAGGTACATACTATTCCGCATATGGCCGATGGTTTGGGGGTCGGTTATTAACATTGTGTCTTTGGTAGTATTTCAGTTCGTAGGTGTTCAATTGGTTGGGGTGTCGGTTGTATACAATATCCTGTATACGGAATTGTTAACTTACCCGCATTTGGATACGGACTCCCAGTATTTGTCTGACTTGGCGTTTTTACGTTCTCATGCAGTGTCCAAGAAATCGCTTATATTTCATGCTAGCTTCCGACATGCGTTTCCTTTCTTTATGTTGATTGCGGTATTTATTCACTCAATATTGAGGTTATTGTTCCGCAGTTTAGCGAACCAGGGTAAGTCTTGGATCTTTCCAATAGCGAGATACCACCTTGCAATGTTTGCCGGGTACATGTTGCTGATTCACTCGATTATTCCGTACGCTGTCTGCTGGTTCATTGTGGCGGTCTTATTGAACCCGGACACCTGGCTGCCACCGGCGATGTTGGTGGCGGTGTCCCTGGGTACGTTACATGTGATTTACAGTCGGTATGCACACGCGCGTGCGTACGTTCACACCATGCTACGAAACAAACACGATGCGGTGCAGGCAATGATGTTCGACGCGTACTTCAGTCAAGCCAGTGGCGGGGTCGGGGCGAGCGCGGGGGGTAAGGTACAAATTGCGTTGCAAATGTCGAGACAATACGCGGCTAGCTTGGGCAACGGTGCCTGCGAAGCGGGCATGGCCACAACGCTGCAGTGGCAATCAGTCGTCAAGTGGAAGTACAGCAAGACGGTACCGTCTACCTCGGTCGGCTTCTACTTCAACGACGTAGGCAAAGCCTGCGGCATCGCTGAAGAGCCTAACTTAACGTTCGGCTGCCGATTCGCAGACTGCAATGAATATGACGCGAATAAGCCGCTTTTCGAAGCCATGCTCGCCGGCGGCGAAGCCGTCATGCTCGCTGACGCAGTCGTTTTTGGTCCGCGACTTGGATTTAAACGCGAAACGCCGCCGATTCCCGACAGCCACTACAGCGCAGCCATCGTTGCCGTCCCACAGTTCCCCCGATCCAGTCTGGTCCCGTTCGAGTTTAAGGTCGATGTCGTCTTCCAAGTCTTCGATAAAGACCGCGACGGGCGACTTAACGAACTCGAGTTCCATCTCTGGGCTCTGGTCACCCGCAAACCCTTGGTCACTGACGTCCCAGACTGGAGCGACCTTGTCCACCGAATCAACATGCAATACCGCCTCAACGGTAACCCCATGGACGGCTTCGGTGAACAAGACATTCTGTCTTTCTACGTTGAAGTAGGCGGCGAAAAAATGCTCAATGCTGATTACAACCAACTAGTTAACATTGACCCCGTCTCCCAAATTTCGCTGCAAGACTTCTCCGGCAAAGACCTGTCGGGCTTATCAATGTGCGGTATTGACGAGCTCATGCTCCTTTCCGAGGACGTCGCCGACAGTCGTACTGACGATCGCGCCGGCGGACGTCACGACGGACGAGGCCGTGTAGCGGATGACCACCTGAATTTGTGGAGGGAAATATACACTTCAGTAACCAGGAACCAGACGGAGATCTTGCTCAAGGATATAACCGAGGAGAATACCGTTGCTAAAAATATTTTCCTCACACAACTGTCTTTGCTAGGCCCCACGCTCGGCATGACGACCTTGATTACTTGCCACAACCCCAGCGTCAAACCGGACTATAGTCCAGAGGAAACATACCATTGGACACGCGTGTTATCTTTGGCATATGAGGACACGTTCATCAAAATCGCTCAGGCCACTGTCGTAGAGCATGAAAAGCTGTTCCAGCATGAACTAGAGAAGATAGAGGCATGGTATGATATGGATTATTACACCGAAATTGGTCGGAAAATAGCAATAATTTTGTCCTACGGCATGGAAATTGATCCAGAACGATTGTTGAGTTCGTTTCACGGCTTTGTGTCTAAATGCTTGCCCTGTAGAACCAGTAGCGTAGCCTACAAAGTGGGACAGCGTCGCTACGGGGATAGTGAGTTTGCGGAGAGATGTACCTTGACAGCAGCTTTAGTCAAAGATTACTACTTCGCACCCGTCACACAATTGTTAGTCGATATTGGATTCCTTATTGACGTGGAATACTACGTGGTAAAAAATCCTTTGATGCCTGAAATGCTACCGGCCAGGTTGTGTTTGCCGTTGAACAAGAATCTGCTGGATCTGTTTGGTAAGTTGAACAAATCCAAGATTTGCGATTCTCTTAAAATTCAGAAGCTGCCTGGAGACTCTCTTGAGGCGTCAATTCGGAATTTGCTTATCGATTCTGACGCTCTATACAGATTAATTATTCATGATTATTTTACTTTGCCTACTGCGATATTTTTACTCAATTTGCTTGGTATAGATATTTGCACTGTAACCCTGCCGTATGACCCAAGAGACTTACCGGCGGGGAACAATAAAGGTGCGCCTGGCGGTTACTATGCTGTAAGGAAGAAAATACCGAAGCGTGCTGACATAATTAATGATCCCGAAGCATTCCACCTGATCCAGTACCTTGCTTATTATGGGCCGTCCAATGACCCATTTTATCGTGACCAGCTGCGGTTCATACATCAATCGCCGTTTGCTGATTTAACCGAGGAAGAATTGACGGACTTGGGTATAGAAAAGGACGAACTACCGAACCCGGAAAGCATTGATGCATATTACAAACAAGACCATATCGAATTGATAGACGAAAAAAGTGTCATTACCTGTTACTACAACAATCTGGATAAAATTAAGGACGTAATCTTCAAGTTGAGCGACGGTACCGGGTTTATTCAACGCGATCTTGCTGATGAGTTTGTGCGGCAGCTAACCAAGTCCAATTTGCACCTGAATGGAGCAAAGGCGTTTCTGAGGTCCCTGGGTCTGGGCGATGACAGCTCTCTGTCCACTGCACTAGACTGGAGCATGTTGGATCGGCAGAACACTTGGAATCATTTTGTGAACAAAGTGTTTTACAAAATTACGGCGAAGAGTTCTAGACACGGTTTCGCAGCGCGGAAAGACCTTCCGATGATCGTGAAGACCTTGGAAAAGTATTTAAGTGGAGATAAGAATTCATCGAACATGTTTGCCAATGTGCGCATAACGCAGGATATTTTACATAATGTTCTAATTCAGTTAGGAATCAGTCATGACCGGCGCGATACGAGTGTGTACTGGAGTTTGATTTGTTCTGAGTTGAACAAAGAAGAACAATCGACCTTATCAGCGTTACAAGCGGCGACATCATTGAGTCGAATCATTTTTCAGCCAGTTTCTGCGAACGGTTCCAAGTATGTGGGAGCGTCTTTGGCGGACATTCATCGGTTTGTGGGTGCTTTGCCGTTTTTTGCCTTTGAGTCTGTGTTGCGCGCCATGGGGTTAGAGATGGCTTTGGAGCATCAGCGGCAGATTTGGGAGTTGATTCCGAAGACGAAGTTGGACTTGGATTGGTGCGACGCGCAGGTCCGTTCAGAAACCAAGTCGTCGTCGGCCGCGCCGGAGTTTGACGAAGAGGACGAGGAGGTTTCCGATAAAGCCGGTGTGAAGATTTGCCAAGTAGTGGAGTTGAATGTAGACGATTTTGTTTCCTTTACAGATTTGCGCAAGTATTTAGCGCGTTGTCTGTTAACTGGACTACCCGCTGAAGGCGTCTCGGTCCTGGTGCGTCTATGCTGCGGTCTGGACAAGGAGGTCCTGAAGATCCAAAACATAGTTGAGCGTAACAGACGTCGTCTAACGAAGTTTGGCGTGTTCCCACCCAGCGCAGTAAAACAATTACTCTGTTTGCTGCATGTAGAAGGTATTGACTTAGATACATGGGTCACTCTCATTCGTAACTCAATGTCCCTTAATGTGCCCGCCAAAGAACTGCGGCGCGTCTTCAATCTCATTGATATCAATCAAAATAAATATTTGGAATGCGACGAAGTTATCGTCGGCGTCTCCTATATACGAGACGACGTCCTACCGGCCTACATCATCAGTCTACTCAACCTCACTCCACGACAACAGATCGCACACTGCACAGCTGTCGCCGCCGGCATCGTCCTAGTCGTAGCCTTCCTCTGCTCCGTTACTCCCAGCTTCCTAGGCACCAAAGAATCCGGCCTCTCCACCTCCGTTCAAAATATACTAGCCATCGCCGGCGCAATCGCATTCAAAACCGGTACCGGTAGCCGCGACCCTGCCCTCGAAGAAAAGATACAGTCCTGCTATCCACTCATTTTCGGCGATGATTACAAAGAAAGACAGTTCCGCATCGCAGACGACAAGGCCGCAACCATGGCCGAACACTAGCTCGCTTCAAATTAGCTCGCTACAACCCTCGCTGATTGACTCCGAACTTGAACTAACTCACTGGCGATCTCCAGTCCTGAGCTCGCTTAGACACTCGCTGTCTTTTCTTTGCTCTCCAGACACCCAAATAACCGGAAATATCTTAAAATGCATGGAAAAAATTTACCTGGTAACACTGCATATTCGGCGCAGGATTTTTTAAGCATAAACTATGAAGCCACACGAAAACAACACTGTCAAGCATACCCCACGAGAAAAGGATGTCGAGGGCAACGCTGTCACCGGCGAAATAAAGGAAATATGGACTACTGTATTGAATGCTAGTGTTTTCGAGTATAGCACACGTGTGTGGTCGCGCATAAATCAAGAAGATATATTTTTGACAACATTCTACCAAGTAAACGCAGCGTGGCCCTTCTCTATCAAGGCTCAAGTTGAACAGCGGGGCATTATATTAGCGGTGGAGCGGCCGGCTGGCGGAAACCGAACAAATAAAAGTCGTGCTTGGGCCAGTAAACTGGCGGATGTTGATTTTGGTTCCATTCGCTTCGTTGTTGCCAACAGCTTTGATGTGGTGCCATTAATACAGCCATATATAGTAGATTTCGCAACGGACGTGTACGTATTCTGTCGAGATGATCTTACCCGTATTCGACAAGAGAAACATATTCCCCGGCGAGTCACAGCTTGTTTGTTGATGAGTGAAATGAGTGAGCTGGTAGAACTATATAAGTCGGGCTTCGTATGCTCACCGAACACGCTGCCTGGTGTGTCGGCGGAATCGCCGCAGGGCCCCCTGTCGGACGCGCAGGCCGCTAGGTTCTTGGCGTCGCTGAAGAATCTGGAGCCTGCAGACCAGCTGTCGGCGATGTCTGATGCCCTGCGCACTTTGAGTCTGCCGCGCTTCCCCCCCTTCGCGTTCGAGTCTGGCGCGAGCAACTTCAGCTGCAGACTGCAGGCTGCGGAGCTTCTTGCGGAGTACGGACACTCCGCGATCCATCACCCCGATTACCGGCGGAATTTACACATGGAACTACGTCGTCTGGCTTCCCTCAGCCCGACGGACCCACAGTCCCTGGGCCCACAGTCCCTGGACCGGCCTGGCAGCAACCAGCCACCTTCAGACGGCCAGTCCAGTGACTTGCGGGCGTGCCTGGCCCCGAATTTGACCCCGGAACTCCGCCGCGCCCTTCAGGGACCCCTGTGTCCGATAGTCTTCCCGTTTGTGGTATGCGGTAGTGGTTTTAAGAGTCCTCGGATTCTTCTTTACGAAGCCAGCGCAACTCCCCCCCATCTCTCGCTTGCCCCCCCATCACTAGGGACGTTCTCATTGGAGCCAAAGCTTCCCTCAGAGGCTGGGGTGCATTTACCAAAGAACTGGTTGGACGAGGCGTTTGGCCGCGATCCGCGTCGGTTGTTACTGATTGTGCGTCTCAGCGAGGTCTTCGGACGTCACGTGGGTGAGTCGGAAGCGAATTTGCGCAATACGTTCGGTCTGGCCGAGACGCTCGGTCGCAGATATGAGTCTGTGGTCGTGCTCCTTGAGAATCTAGAGCTCTTCGCTAAACGAGACAATTCTTCCATGCTCGAACGCAACCTTGTTACCAGCCTACTCGTCTCCCTCGATGGCATACAGACCACCAGTGCCCATGTCGGCTACATCGGCATCAGCCGGACACATCCCGCCAACCTTGACGAAGCAATCACCCGACCAGGACGTTTCAACCAGTGGATACCCATCTGCCACGCCTGACGGCCTCATCTCATTGGGCCTCATCTCATTGGGCCTCATCTCATTGGCCCTCTCGAGTTACGAGATTAATGGGCCACGAGACTAACCGATCTGGGATCAATACTCAGGCGGTTGAGTAGAATGCGACTGACGTTATTGTTCACTCTCTTCAGGTACACGATCAAGGCAGATACCACGGAGCGGTAGTCGTGGTCCAGCTTCTCCACTGACGCCAAATGCTCCGCACTGTACAGAGGGCTCTCGTCCTCGTCTTCTTCATATCCAACCATGCCGTAGTCCCTGACAACAGAAATATGTACGACCCCTACCCTGCTCGGCTACTCCCAGCACGAGTGCAACATGAGTGCAACACAAGCGCGAGTTCAACACAAGCGCGAATGCAAGAAGCCAACACATGAGTGGAGCCAACATATGTGCCAACATATGAGTGTAGAATATACATGCTATATGTGTGTTCTCAGATGTGGGTTCTCAGCTATATGTGTGTTCTCAGATGTGTGTTCTCAGCTATATGTGTGTTCTCAGATGTAACTCTTACAGCAACGTGTTCAACTGGAAAGCAAAGTCGTGGGCGAGCTTAAAGAGACCGGCAAAGTGCAGCTGAACAACCGCCTGCAAAAAAGCACGCACGCTTTGGGGAAGGGGTCCTGGGGAAGGGGTCCTAGGGAAGGGATTCTGGGGAAGGGTGGGGTGGGTTACGGATTCTGGGGAAGGGTGGGGTGGGGTGGGTTACGTCGTATAGGAAGAGTCCTTGTGCTATGGCAGCTAGAGAGTCGCTCCAGGTGGTTCTGATGGCGTTGTAGTCCTGTTTTAGACAGTTGGTCATGGGATCATTCTGAGGTCGAATGACGTCGCTGGTGACGTAATCAATTAAGTTCTTGATGGTGGCCATGAAGAGTTCACGAGTGTGAGAAGCAACGATGAGCAAAGGAGCTCTGACGTCGTGGTCAACGCGGCTGATGGAGAGCCATAACTGCTCCATTCGGTTCCGGAGATAGTGCAGAATGAACAGCAAACGGAAGGTGCTTTGTAGCGTGATAAATGCTCGTCTGTCCAGTACCAATAGAGGAACAGGCAGAGGCAGCTTGGGATAGAGGGTAACTTTTTGGAGATTAATCCCGATCTCCGGTAACAGGATGGAGGACTCCTCTCCACGATCACAGGAGTGGTGGCAAGCGAAGTAGTCAAGGATTACACTGTCGACGATCGAGTTGATTGGTACTTGAGTAATGCGCGAAAAATCTGTAGTACTTAACGCTCTGACTGAGCCTTGATACCAATCTCGATCGGTCCCCGACTGGGGCTTATCACTGTCCTGCTTATCATGGTTTTCTCGAGTGCGGGTAGCAATGGAGTGCAGACTCACTGTACTGAAAACGAGTGCCAAAAGCAACCCATGTCTACGATAAGTGCTGGTCAGCTTGGCCTTAGACCAAAATCGTAGCAGTGACCACAAACATTCTGGTCGTGAAGATAACAAGTAGTCATGAATCGGTAGAGTATATAAGTCTTCCAAGATGTCTGCTCTCTCAATAAAAAAGTACTGCTTCAATTCCAACATCACATCTCGGAAATACATCGATGAAGTGTTTCTAAACACACCCAAGGGAGAAACTTTCTTTAAAGGATACAATGGGTCGAGATTCAGGTAAGCCATAATCGAGTCACAAATGGAGCTTCGAAGTACCTCTAACCTGCGAGCGAATTCACTATCACCAATGCGGATGACACCTTTGTCGACTCCGGAGTCCGATTCCGCACCGCCGGATTGCACACCAGGGTTTTTCTCATCGTTACCCTGTTGTGCGACCAACTGTAGCTGTGTCCTCCCATGTTGATCCCCGCCATGTTGTTCTGGGATATTTCCAACGTTCTTGTCGGCTGCACAGTTCTCCCCTTGTGCGCAGCTGTCATTGCGTGCACCATAGTACCTCACCCTCATCAAGTTTAGTACGTTCCGAAGCTTTCCAATTATAAGAAGGGTCTTCAAATACGGCTGGATAAGAGAGCAGGTCTTGCTACCGTCCAGGACGAAAGCATAGTCCCACCATAACCATTGTTGAAGCTCAGTAAGTTCATCAGGTGGCGATTTAAGATCATTAGCCAATCTCTCTGAGAATAATACTTCACCTTTGCTGCGATCTGCATCTTGTGAAAGAGGGGTCAAGACTGGATCGACGGATCCGGCGAGGATTCGATCTACGGACCTGACGGTTTGGTTTAACGGTAGATCGAAACGCGGATTTTTTACAATGAAGAATTCACAATACAGGTCTTCAAGCTCTCCACTGAACAACCAAAGATTAACAAAGCGTTCCAACGGTTGGCATGCTGCTCGCAATAAGTACTGACTGAATTCCGCTCCAAGTTTTGATGCTCCGCTTTCCTTGTGTACTTGTAACACTTGGTCGATGAGGCTTAGTCCTGTATACCCATAGGTCAGAGTTGCTGTGGTTTTAAGGAAGTGTAGTACCTGTCGACTTGAGTTTAAAATTGCATATAGTTTCTGTAGAGAAAGGCTACCATGCTCGTTACAAGATCGGATTTCACACACACCTCTTTCGTATTGAATTAGAATCTGTCGCATCGCATTACCCAAGCATGCATTTGTCGCACTCTCAGGCTCCTCGCTATGCCACTTTACAACCAGTCGAACCGAATTCAGGTCATTCACAATCAGCATTATCTTATCCATCATACCACACAGTGACCTATCCAGATCCAACGTGGAATCGAACGTAGGAGTCACATCTGCCTTGCTCGCCATCTCATACGACCAGTCCTGCAAGCGACTACCCTCTTGCTGAGCCAAAGTTCGATACTCATGAGTAAAATAAGGAACACCACCACCAACGGGATAATGACAAGTCCATCTCTCAAACTCACCCGGGACACCCAACAAACATTCCAATGCGTCTTCTACTAGTAACAACTCCTGAACACCTAACTGCAACACATCTATTTCCATCAGTCCCATGATGGACTCTGGCCGTAATGAACTCTGGCCGTAATGAACTCTGGCCGTAATGAACTCTGGCCGTAATGAATTCTGGCCGTAATGAATTCTGGCCGTAATGAATTCTGGTGGTCGTGATTCACTCACTTTTAATCTGCCGTGGTCGTCGAAAGCCGACTCATAATAAGAAGGGTCGAAGTTTGTGCTGGATTGGAACAACTTCGACAGGGTTGCCTCAACTGAAACAAGAGACCAAATCGATTGCAAACAAGAGAAGGGAATGGAAGGAGACGAGGAGACTGTGACCAATGGGAGTGCCAGGTTGGTTACTAGGCAATGGAACGCAGGCATCTGACGCATAGTGACTTTTCCACCACGGGCGGTTGGTCGGGACGTCCGCCTAACTCAAAGGATACCCGTGAGGTACAAGTGTGTGTTCGTAAAGTGTTCCTGGCGTGTACGTGGGTGTACATGGGTAACCAGTTCCACTGGTGTGTTGTTGCATACTCTGATGAGTATGAAAGTGTATTTGGCGCAAATAGGTTGGCCGATGGGAACATCCAATAGCGTGTGGACCGTGTATCTGTCATTGATTGCGAGCATGTAGCCGGACAAGGACTGGATGTAGACACTATGCTGCGTGGTCAGGGGTTCCCTGCTGGTTATGCAGTCGTGGTTTATGAAGCGCCACATGAGGTGTTGCTCCTCCGAATCGCCCCCACACACGAGGCATACGGCACCTTCAGCACTGACAGTGAGAAAGTATCGGTCTTCGGTGACGTTAGGTGCCATGATCAAGTAGCACGGTTGGTGAAAGGCGACGTCCTTGCCCAGAGCATTGCTATAGCAAAAGGATATCCCCAGTACCTGTGTCCGGTACCTGTGAAGGTGTGTGAATGTGTGTGGGTCGCATACAGATCCGCCGGCATAATTAAGAACTCGGTGTTGTAAGACTCAGGATCAAACCATTGAGTCCTGATAAAGTTGGTCCACGCTTCTTCCGTTTCTTCTTTTCTGCCCTTCCAACACTCTACCTCATGACGTAGTGAACATGACGCGTAAGCCCTGCCGAGGCTAGCCGACTCGTTGAAATAGACGAGCACGCTCTTCCTTGAGCAGTTATCCTGCTCAAGATAAACTACTGAATCGGGGTCGCCTTGCACCAATCTCCGCACGTCGGCTCCGCAACTGATCATGACGTGATCTCCATACTTCACAACGTGTTTCGTGATCGGCCGACCCTCTGTCAAGATTAAACCCGGCTCCTTCCCATCCGCTCTCGCTGCGGTCACGGCTCCCGTTCTAGCTACATACACTAACTCATCCATTTTTTATTCCGAACCACCACCACCAAGCACCACCACCAAGCACCACTCCGAACCACCACACCACCAAGCACCATTCCGAACTACCACTCCCAAATTCCGACTCGCGATCTGTGACCATAAACCGATTTGTGACCAACCAACCGGTGAGCGCAGATTCATGCAGACGATGTTGGCTACCCCAAAAATTGGCCTGCAATCAAGTCGCTCTGTTTCGATGTATCTCCTGTTTCAAGACGAGGAGGGGCGTGGATTACTAAGGCCGCATAGGGTGGTAATTGCGGCACAACCAACCCTCCAAGCGAAATCGCTACCCTGTTCGCTAGCCATCCGGTCTGCCGTTTCCCTCACCGCCTTTTCGTACAGTTGGCGGAATACGTCTTCTGGGATCGAGAACTTGAACGTCGATTCCTCCGTTGAACGCAGGACGTCGTCTGGCGACTGACAGCTTTCCGCTGCGTGGTGCTCGACAAGCAAGTGTGTAAAATGTTGAATGAGTTGTTCCTCCGTCCACGCCAATTCCCGGAGCACATAGATCTGGTAGTCCTCCAGGCGCTTCACGCCCACATCCGCTGCCACTGGAAAATGGGTGTCCGGATCCCTAGATTGAATTGGACCCCAAGATTCTATGCCCGAAGATTCCGAAGGTTCCTGTCGCCGGGTGAAGAAATACGAGGCTATCATGCGCCGTCGGCACCCGAGATAGGTGCTGACATAATAAGCGTATAGGTCACGCGTTTCCTTAATTGCCATGGTGTAGATCCACTGCGCCATAGTCGTCTGGTTGCAGAGCCTCCTTGCTATCTTGTTCAACCTGCAGCGCGTCTTGTAGCGGACGCGGCACACTGCAGATTTCGGGCTTTGATTGAGGCCCGGAACAAGTGCTTTGCGAGCCCGGTTGAAGGGTCGCAGGAACTGCGACAATTCTTCAACCATAGGCTCAACGATGTCATCGCGCATGGCACTCTCACCGGCACTCCCATAACAGAGCCACTGAGCTGCTGCTCGGTCGAGTGTTTCGTCAGAGAAGTCCGGAATGTAATGTGTCTTTGTGAACAGCGGTGAATGTTTCTTCAGGTCCGAAAACACGTGCACGAAAGCCTGTGCTGGTGACCAGCGCGCAAGTACGGAGAGACGTTGCAATCTTTGTTCCGGTGACATAGCATCTCTCGTATCGAGGTATTGAGCCCAATAGGCCAAAGTCGCAGCCGACGACAAACGAACACCGGCATTGGGAGGCCACGGGGGGAAGAATTGAGGCTGACATTCGGACCAAGGGTGAGGCAACCGATTCGTCTCGTAGGCTTCTCTTAAGCGAGTGACTACTGCACTCGCCCGTTTTGAGCCCGAGTCAACGTCGGACCAGAACCGTTGAGCAAGCCACTCGAAAACGTCTGAAAAAAGAGGGTCACTAAGTTGTTCGTATTCCTCCACTGAGCCGTGCGTCAGAGCAGCGGATACACATGGGTCTCGCGCGAAAAGACTTCTTTCAAACCAGTTAAGAATGTCCCGCTCTTCGCCACCCCCAAGCCGACGTCTGAGGGTCTCCGCGGTACTGTCCCCCCAGGCACCTTGCAACCACAAACTCCAAGACCACGAGTCGGTAGCCAACATGGTGGCAGCGTGCCAACTAAGGTGACCCGACCGAGAACCTCTCATGGACTGTTTCTTTTCCGAACCGGTAAAACCCTATTTCCGGATGTAACATGGCGCTGTAACAAGTCCGTCCGCAAAGTGTTGGTTCGGCCTCGTTGTTGGCAACTGCTGGGCCATGTTGGCAACTATGTTGGCAACTACCACCTTATTGGCGGCTACCACCTTGTTGGCGGCTACCACCTTGCTGGCTGGGGTCAATTTAATATTAACAAGGTTTTAAACAACCTAATTTTATCGGCTGTACAGAACAAGGTCCTGAAGAAAAGACAGTCGCAGGAACATATTGCAGGAAAGGATGTTTTCAAAGTTCGGCAGTTTATTTTTAGTCTTTAATGCGAGCGCTTATTTTTGGGATTGATGAAGGCTGCCGTAGCTGTGAATGCGAGCAAGATAGGGGAGTTGTTAGCGGCTTTGCTAACGGAGAAGCTGATCCAGCCGGACCTTGATGAAAACACACGTGCGCGATTTGTGATGATTGGTGTAGAAGGAGAAGATTACACTCTGGCTCTTGTATTAGCTCCTGAGGCCGACATTGAGAGGTTGGATGCTCAGGTATGGGATGGTGATCCGTCTGACGATGTGAGCTTGGTGAATGACGGGTCGGGAAGGTTCGACTTTTGCAAAGATTCAATGAGACTTCGAGTGTTCAAAAACCCCGTTGCGCCTGCTCCTTACACCCATTCTGTGGTATGCAATCAGCTCAAGGATTTCTTGAAGACCATGGAGCCGACAGCGGACCAGGAGCAGACTGCGGAGCAGACTGTGGATGATGGGGAGTCCTGCAGGGTTCTGATGCAGCCGACACTTCAACACGTGTTTAGTCAGCAGACGACCCACATTTGGCTCGATGTGTTCGGTAGAACAGAAGGCGAATTGGTTCCCCAGGATACGGGTGACGATAAGTTATATATAATCGCGTCTATAAAGCCGGCATTGGGCTGGCTCTTCTCGTTGCTGCGGGACCTGCCGATTGACTGGATGGGTGCAGTGCATAGGTCGTCTATCGACTACGATCCGCTAAGCATCGAAAACCCGCCCGACTGGTTGGTTGCGATGCAAAGGTCGGTAGTCGATATCGACCAACTAAGCACCCAAGACGGCTGCGTGCCTTGGATCACCGATAGCGACAGTGACTCCCAATACACGGTCTGGCGGCACCCAGCGGCCGGTACACGTACCTTTTGGACGACGGTGATAGTTTCGCTCGGCGTCGTCGTACTATGGGTTCCGCTGTATCACTACGGAATAGACTCCACTTTCGCCTCACTCCGCAGGCTGACCGGACAGCCATCATCATCATCATCATCATCATCATCATCATGATGGTGGCTCTAAACATGCGATGCTGTGTGCGTGCGATCTTCAGTTTTTTTTAAGTGAGAATTGATGAGGACTGTAGTGGGTGTAAATTCGAGCAAGATACAGGAGCTGTTGGCTGTTGTACTCACGGATGAGGGGAGACGGCCGCAGCTTGGTGAGGACACGGGTGCCCGAATCGCGATTGTTGGCGTGGAAGGAAAGGACCTCACCTCCGTTATTGTACTAGCTCCCGAGGCCGAGCTTGGCAGGCTAGATGCTCAGGTAACGGGATTGGACCGCGAGTTCTCTGAGATGAGCTTGATGGAACAGGGGTTGCCAAAGTTCGACTTGTGTAAGGACTCGAGCAGGTTTAGAGTTCTCCATAACCCCGACAAGCCCGGGCCCCATACACAGCGTGTAGTGTATAACCAGCTCAAGAAATTCTTGAAGACCGTGAAGAAGAATGTGGATGAGACAATAGATGACTCGGAGACCGTAGATGAGACAATGGCTGGCTCAGAGACCAAAAATGGCTCAGAGACCAAAAATGGCTCAGAGACCAAAAATGGCTCAGAGACCAAAAATGGCTCAGAGACGACCCAGGTGTCGATGGAGGAGCCAGTGGACTGGCCGGAAGCCGCTAAGGTTTGGATGGACGTTTTCCCCAAAGGTAAGGCCGACTTAGTCTTCCAGGATACGGGTGACGATGAGTTGGAGGTGATTGCCTCTATGAAGCCGCTCAAGAGCCGGTTGCGGGAATGCCTGTCGGTCGTGCCGGAGGAGTGGCATGACGCGATTCGAAGGTCGGCAGTCGATGACGGGTTCGTTGAAAACTTGGGAGCCGGATGGGGGACCAACTTGAAACTGCTTGGTTTGGGATTGTGCAGTGTCGGATGCTTGGTAACGCTATGTTATGGGCTTAGAAACGGACTCGGATATTCTTCGGTTTCGGATGCAGTGACGAAATATTGGCTGGATTGTACCCCTCATCTACCTAACTCCTACAAGTTGACAAGTCTGAGTTCACTAAAGGAGGAGAATTGTACCGAGACGGCTGGCGGAGGAATGCTCCTTTGCGAGTTCAAAGGCAAATGGTCAAGAGCAGAGTATTTCTGCTTCCAGTACGGCCCCAGAATGCCGATTGCACTCCCATTTTCTGCTCTCAAAGATGTTCTGGAAAGTATGAAAGGTGACTTCAGCTGTGTTCCGTTGTGTCCCACAAATCTTTGATTGGACCGATAACAATTGGATTACAGCCTATTTTTGGATGACTATCGGGTTCGATCTTACACGATCCGATCTTGCACGAACAGATCTCACACGAACAGATCATTTTTCTGAAAAAGAATTTCAACTTAATCTGTGAATACGACGAATTCATGCGCCAGGCTAACGTCAACGCCATCGGAACACTTTTGTTGCAGCATTGCATCGGTTGACTTGGCACTCGCGTCGGTTTGTCAGCACGAGCTCACCCACGTCCTTTGGCGCAGCCGGCAGCACACACTCAGCTATTGTCCTCTTCAAACTTCTCTTCCTCGTTCCACATGAACTCCACGTTCTTCTTCAGCAAGTCGGTTACACCAGAAACCCTATTCGCACCAGAAACCCTATTCGCACCCGAAACCCTAGAATATGTTTCTTCAAGTACGTACGTATCAGAACCCAAAAACCACCTTGGTTCACTCACGCATCCATGGTCTCTAACAGCGTGTCCTCCTGCTTCACGAACTCCTTTCTTCAACTTCAGAGCAGACCCGCATCACAGCACCTCTCTAGTACCTGTTCCAACCGTTCGAACAACGTGTCCATGTCATTCGCATACACAACTATGTCGTCTACATACACATTCACCTTGTTCCCGATCAGTCCATCAAAGCCCCGATCCGTAATCTGCTGGAAGAGTAAGGGGGAGTTCTTCACGCCAAAGGGTGCCACGATGTAATTGAGTGTGCCTCTAAGCGACACAAACGCCGTGTATTGTGGACTTTCCTCGCCCAGATTCCAGCTAGACACACGTGTGCTATTTGTGACCAGCAGCCAATTGTAGCTGCTCCGATTGTAATGGTATTGGATAAGTCTTCAAGGTCATCCCCTTGTTGACCGCTAAGTCTTCTATGTCAGCGAAGTCTTCCAAACCGTTGGCGGGGATCTTGCTCTCCATCGTTGGCCACATCTACTCATCAGTCCAGAAGCACCCACACCTCCGTCCGAGACAATCCTGATCCTCGAAGTAGGGCCATTCATAGTTGTCGCCCTCGGCTCTCTCCGTCACTCTCGGCAGTTACTTCGGCTTATTTAATTGGACGGCCACTTAACCGCTCGTCCAACGCTGGCAGCACTGAGGAGAATTGCCGCCGTCACGGTGTGCGGCCGGAACCTGTCTGTGGTGGGCCGGGGTATCGTATTCCTGTTCTGCGTCGCCGTGATGGCTGTGATGTCAGGTAGTTGCCCAATGACATCTCATGTCCACAACATTCGGCATAAGGAAGGTGTCTCTTCCAAAAGGTTCTAAAAAAACCACCCAGCGCCTTCGGTCCGACTCACGACCCTTTTCGGTTCACGACCCTTTTCGGTTCACGGCCTCCCTTCGGATCGTCAACCAAGACGCTATATTCGTTGACGGGCACGTCGGAGTCGGAGTCGTAACCCGGGTCAGAGCGATCGTCCACCAACCAGTGACCTACCGAAACAGGTCGAGAGCCGCCAGCCACACTTCGCATTTCGCCAGTCACGTTTCCCCCACGGCTCGCGACCCCTTCCAGGGCCTACCGCCCCCCGAGGCCCCGGTCGACAAAGCTCTCATGAGTGCCGTATTCACAGCGTTGAGCTGTCAGCAGAGTCAGTAGCCAACCTGTGTGCCACTGGACCTGGAGAAAGTAGTAACCTAACCGCACGGCCTGAGTTGGTTATGACGACCTCATTGTTAAAGTCTTGCTGGGTGACGTAGGCAGATTTCCGTTATATATCCTTTCGCAAACAAGCTGTTATGCAGAGCATGGAATTTGCTAAATCTTAAGATAGATAGCTGTGGTGTATTGGCCGAACTCATTGGACGAATGCCTGGGGTGTGGGTTCGTTTCGTTATATCCTCCGCCTGTGCTTTTTCGGGGATGCCCCAAAAAACGATCATGCGCCTCGAACCCACCACCTTCGGCTCTGGCCTTTGACTCTAGATCTTCGTGTCTAGATCTAAGTGCAGGACCTCCTCACGGTCGGCCAAGCCGATGCCTTCGTCGGCCATGTTGTGGCACGAGTCATAACCCGAGTGAACCAGGCGGTCAAAGACGCACAGGACCACCTGGTCGCCGATCATGAGTACCCCCCCGGTGGGAACCTCTCCGGCTCCCTCCACCACTCCCACCCGTCCCTGCGACTCTTTCCAGGTCATCCGTCCGCGGTCCTGGCTCGATCTACACTAACATTCCTGCCACCGCCAGAAGCGCTTGGGCCAAGGGCAGCACCGCTGCCAGGCAGAGACTCGCAGACACGCTGTGTGAGCTGCATCGCTATTGCCGTCGTCCCGGTCTTCGGCGTCGCTGCGGTCTCGTCCTCTACGTTCTGCGAAGACCGCCGTGTTATGGACTCGAGTTGGGCGTCCTCACTTCGCTTGAACCTCCTCACCTTGCCCTGGTGTACCTGGAACGTTGAGCCTGGCTGGCCGTATTTTTCCAGCTCGACGACTTCCGTGCGGGGTGTGTTTACCACCACGTGTTTATCTCTGAGTGGGTCGTTACAAAATGCGGTGAGTGGCTGCATCTACCATTAGTTCCATGTCTCCGGTATCTTGTTGTCATACGGCCTTGAGCACGTTGTGAAGTTCTTGGTGACAGGCTTCGTTGATGCCGGTTTCTTGTGGTCGGTGCGACGCTGCGGTCGAGTGCTTACGTCCCAGCTGGTACGTTGTGTTTGCGCGAAAGGCTCCTCGGAAGCTTGTGCCGTTGAAGCCGGTATTATTCGTGGGGGTCCGAACGGGACTACCCAGTGCCGATAAAAGATCCTGAAGGTCTGCATGGCGTCCACCGTTGGAACGATGTTGACCATCATATATCGGGTCGCGTGGCCGATGATGACGAGGATATTCCGGTCGGCGTCTCCCATGTGTGTTGGTCCCACGTGGTCGTATCGCGACGTGAACGGCCTTTCCCAGCGTCGCTGTCGGTAGTCCTTGCTGGTGCACCGGCGGTGTCTTCAGTCTCGCGCAGACGAGGCACTCTCTGATCATTTTCTCGATGTCCTGGGCGCCGCCGGGCCAGTAGTATAGGGCTTATACCCTCTTGCGCGTCTTGCCGACTTCCAGGTGGCCACACGGACCGAAGTGCAATGCGATGACCAGCCATGTGCGCAACTGGCGGGTGATGTAGATCTTCTTTGTCCTGAGATGGATCCGCCATAGGCCGTTGTCCTGGTAGGTTGGGGTTCCCCTCCTCGGCGTATGCTTTGACGAAGTATTTCTTTGTCGGGGGTGGGAGGTTGAGCGGTCGGGGGTCCGGTCCAATAGTCTCCTTCGTCGTCCCCGGCGTATTCGCCGAGCCAGTCGACTGTGTTCTTGGATTCGCAGGAGATGAATTCGGCGTCTCCTTGCACCTGTTTGAGTAGAGCCCCGGTCCCTAACTCGGACGCGTCGGTCTCTATGATGTACTTGCCATTGTCGGTGGGGGCATGCAGCGTGACGGTGTTCTGGATGGCGTGTCGGAGCTGGTCGTAGGCGTTCTCGTGCACGTCCCGCCACTCGTAGGTCTTGTCCTTCTTCAGCAGGTCAAATAGCGTCGCCGTCATGTGTGAGAACTCGGGGACGAAGGGTCTCAGGTAGCCGCACATCTCTGGGAAGCTTTGTAGCTCCTTCTTGCTGGTGGGGGCCGGTGCGTGGACGAAGGTACCTCCGGCATGTCGTCGGCCAGACGGGCATAAAGGTTCTTCTCCTGGACCTTTATGCCCGTCTGGCCGACGACATGCCGGAGGTACCTTGAAGGCGCAAGTAGGAACCGGTCTCCTTGCACTGTTCCAGGAAGAGCTTAACCCGCTGCGGTGCGCTGTCAAAGTCCTGTCCACAAATGACGATGTCGTCAATGTAGCAGAATGCATTTTCTTCTACCAGCGGCGCGAAGCAGGAATCCATTGCGCGTTGGAACTCAGCGGGCGAGTTTTTGATGCCGAATGGGATGTCATTGAACTCGGAAAGGCCAACCGTAAAGGCGGTAAGCGCCCTACACCCCTCCTCGATTGGCAGATTCCAGAACCCTGAGTTCATGTCTAGCGTGCAGTAGTATCTCTGTCCGGCCGCTCGTCGCAGGTGGTCCCAGATGCGTGGAAGGGGGTAGGAGTCTGCGACGATGACCGCGTTGAGCCTGCGGTAGTCGACGATGTTACGGGATCCTGGCGGCGGTATCAGGGCTCTGGACACCGGGTCGAAGATGAGTGCGGTCACAACCGCCGGTGAGACGGAGAAGGTCGGGCTTGCTCCTACCGCATGAGGTTGCCCGTGCGCGGTGAGCAGAGGTTCCGAAACCCTTCCTGTCTCGCCACCGGTTGTGGCCGGCTCACCCGACCCGGTCGGTCATCCTGACCCATTTGGTCCGCTTGTGTCGTCGCTGGATGCGCCTCCATCCGTGGCTCGTTTCGTCCTCACGGGTCTGCCTCGTCCCCGCTGGAGTAGTTCTAAGGGCTCCTGATGTGACACTTGCCCCGTGACGCCACGACAAACCATGTCGTCTACCACGTTTGTTACGGGATCCTGGTGGGCGGGCGTCCCGGTATCGAGATGTCCATCATCTGCAGCGCCTCATCTGGGCTAATTTTCTCTGGCTTGTTTCACACACACTAAAATTCCTCAGCCTAACCAAACCCAACTGAACCTAGCCAACCCCCAATGTACGAGCTGTCAAAGATTAGTTTTTATCTAAAAAGTGTGTGCGCACACATTCTCCCATAGAATATTCCACATCACGCCACCCTTCAAATATAGATACCAGTACATCTCTTTTGCGTTTGTGGCACGGGTTAAGCGAAGGAGGCGTTCTCAACTTAGCTAATCTTGGTGGCGTTGTGCTGCGAAGCCGGACCCATCGTTCATCACTCTCGAACGGAGCGTCATGGTCTTCAACGTTACGATGACGCACCTTCATTCCCCGGTCTTCTTCTTTACAGAGTGAAGAGTGGCAGCCCACTCGCTTTTGGAGGGTCGGATGAGTTCTTGCCCCAGTTGCTTGGCGACCTGCTTCACACTTGACCTCTGCCACCCTGAGGTCTTCCAACGTGTCATTGAACTCCTCCAGGAGCTGCCACAGCCGCTCACGGTGCTCGCCGTCCATCTGCTAAAAGAGCCGTTTCTGCTTCGCGTGGGCCTGCCGTGGGCAGTATGTCCATGTCGGGTGTGCCCAGCAGGTTGGGCGGGTCATTCGGCGGCATGATCGTGGAGGTGACGTCCTTCTTGTGGTCGCCGATGCGTGTCTCGGTTGGTACTGTGAGGGACAGGATGCCAAATCCTAGTACTGTGCCGTAGTAGACTGACTTCGGCTCCGGTAGCTATAAAGAACTGCAACAAAATACCGCGCGCCCGGGCCTTTACTGAAAAGGGCTCTCATCCGCCTTCCGATATTCTTTATGGTTTTGTGTAAGGCTGCTTAAACTACGATAATCCATGTCAGGAGGGCTCTCGTGGACTGCTCGGCTTCCACGTCATCATTAGTCCACATCTCGGTGGCTTCCGCTGATGCTAGGCGTCCTTCACTTCGACTTGGAGGCGTCACGTTTCTGTCACAGAGTGGCCGGGCTTTCCGTATGCGTCCTGGTAGCACGTAGTAGAGCACACCTTTCTCAAGTGTCCCACCCCACCGCAGTTGTCACAACGTGGGTTGCGTGCTGGGCATCCTTCTCCGTGGCGGGGAAGTCCGTAGTTGTAGCAGAGCCGCTTCGTTCTTATTCGGCGTGGGGAGAGTACGCTGTCAATGTCATCTTTCGTTGTGACGACGGCCAGCACCGGCGTCCCTCACCAGCTGTTGGTTATCTTCTGCAGGACGTCGAACAGACTCGGCCCAGTGCCTCCGCTTCGGAGACGCCACGTCGAGGATGCGCCGCTCCAGGAATTTGCGCGATATGGCACCCCAGGACCGAACTAGTCTCACGTAGGGCGTTAGTCTCTGGTTGAGCAGTTCCCTGAGTTGTTGGAAGTCTCCAAATTATATGGTCACAATCGCCACGCACGTGTTGGCTACGTAGTTGCTGGTTGGGAACATTCTCGTGGCAATGTCCGTAGTCATTGCTGAGCGCCGCCGTGGTCTGTTCCTTGCCACTAGTCCCACATAAACTTTATCGCCCACTCCGTGCGAGCCGTTCGTGTCTCTGCCGTCTCAGACACGACGATCTCAAAAGGGATTTTTATACATATCTTTGACACAACTCATCCCCACGACTATACCGACAAATGCAAGGACAAGTGCCGGACATCACAACCATTAACAGCGACGCCGAACCCAGGGACAACGGCAACAGCGATCCCCACCCACCGTGGAAAACTCACTGGCGACAGCTGCTGGACCCGCGGGTCGGGTACCCTGCTTCCCGCCCTCCGTTGACGAGCTCTAAGAAACGTAAGGAGTGGCGGGAGAGCCTGTACAAGTGCAAGTTCCCCGCGTTTGCGTGCCCGACCGAGGTGGAATTCGAGGACGGTAGACGCGGTGGCAACGTCTCTGAACGAGGTGCGTACCACATACACGCCGAGACGCTGGTGACGGACATCTGGTCCTTGTTCCCAGTCGAGGTCAGGTCGCGCTTGGACCTCGTAAATAGAGGCGAGGGGTCAGGGTAGGGACGTCCGTGTGCGAAGCAGCGAAGACCCCCCCACCCTGACAGCACGCTGTGTGAAGTCCGTGTTGTGTCCGTCGTCGTCGGAGTCGGTCCACGAGCCCGGTAGGCTGCATCGGTTCGTTCGACTTGCGGCGCGTAGGGGGCTACGGCCGGGATCGGAGCTGACGTGCTGAAGGGCTGCATCCTGGCGGCCGCGCCAGACGACGATTGGGCGAAGGCATTTTACCAGGTCTTGAGGTCGTAGCGTAGGTCAGTTCTCGAAGCTTTGCGGCAGTTGTCGCCGATGATTGAGCGAGGAGCCCCTCCTGTGTTGGCGGCGAGGTCGGACGCGGTCCGGGTCGCCCTGCTAGGGATGACGAGGGTTCGAACAGATGTGGCGGCTGCGGCCGTAGTAGCCACCAGAAGGCATGCCCGAGCCATGACGACAAGTGCTGGAATTGCGGTCGGGGGGGTCACTGGCGGGTGATGTGTGACAGGACCTACCTGACGGATCAGGACGCCGCCCTGAGGGCGTTCGTAAGTCGGGGCCGTACGACGTTACAGGTGAGAGGAGACGGCTCCAGGCGCGACTACCTACGTGCAGCCAAGAAGTTCATCACCGCGGAGATTGAGAGCGTCGTAGACAGAGGCGGAGCGACGATGTGATGCAAGAAGACCCACAACAAGCGAGGGCGGTTACACCGGTTACGAGACCCGCACAACCAGGGGAATGAATGGGTCCGACCAACCCTCTGCTGGTGGAGACACAGATAAACAGAATTCTACAGGGACACGGTGCGGGCCTCAGCTTATTGAAGAGGGAAGACTGCGAGCGGGCGGAGGTTGCGCTGTCAGCGCCGACTGAGGAGATAGCCACGGTGATTGTTACCGGTCACATGCTCGTCACGGAGCCAGACGAGGATTGCGGAGCTTGCGGAGGGCAACATCGAGGCGCAAGACGCGTCTGTTCGGGTAGGACACATGAGCCCTACAGACCGCACGAGGCCGCGGAGCTTGTTAGTGCGGTACAGGGATACGTGGGAGTCGCTGAGGGTGGCACAGGCCGGGTGTGAGGCGTTTCACGGTGAGGGGACGGCCGTACAAGTCGCGTATGAGCCGCCTGGAGCCGGAGCTGCGAGAGGAGCGCAGGTGAAGAAGCAGTTGGAGCTGGGTGTGATCAGGCCGTCAAAGAGCGAGTGGGCCGCAGCACCGCACTTCGTCAAGAAGAGGACGGGAGAGTGGCAGTGTGTGCTGGACTATAGGCGCGTGAATGAGTCGATGAGTTTCAGTGTGAGGTGTCAGCAGAAGGTTGACAATGTCAGGAATGCGGAGGCTCCCGCCGACGTTCGCGTGAAACGGGTAGTAGACAAGTGGGAGGATTACGTCGCCTTGGCTCACTTCACTGTGAGGACGGACCACGGGAATCTCCGCTACCTCACGGGGGTCGACAAAGGGAAGAACTTCCGATGGACCGCAGCGCTCAGTCAGCTTGACTTCACACTCGAGTTCATGCCTCAAGAGAAGAGCTGTATGGCGGGTTGGCTGTCGCGCTCCGCTGCCGAGGTGGCGGACGACGCGATCATGGAGCGGATGGCGCTCGAGGGTGCGGTTATGGCACACGTGGGGGCGTTGGTACACGCGAGCAGACCAGTGAGAAGGACTTCATGGCGGCGTACAGGCAGATGCCGGCTGAGGGCGTGGTAGGAGTCCGGAGAGATGGTAAGTCATGACGTCACACGACTTCAGGAAAGGAAGCATCACAATGGCGAGCTTTTGCCGGCCTCCTACCGCTCTTCACGTGGCGAGTCGTGGGGGAGTGGTGAGACGGGAGGGCGTATTGAGACGCAGAGACACGAACGGCTCGTATGATAAAGTTTTTTGAACTGACCTGAAACTGACTACGATGGCGGACAGCACTGGCAGCGGTACCACGGACTCGAGCTCGGGGTCCAGCGGGCGGGCCGGCTCATCAGACTCCACTGAGAAAGAAAAGACTGGAATGAGACTCGACGAGCGAGAAGAGGTTTTTTTTGAGAAACATTAAAATGAGGGGATTGAGTTCGAACATTTCTGTAGACACACGTGTGCTGCTGTCTAGTGCGGTAATAACATTTGAGGTGAATGACATGCCGGTGGATATGGTCAAGGCATTTAGGTCGCTAGAACCCTGGGACCCACTAAGCCAGGCAACGAGGAGTTGTTTCAACCTTCTCGAGCAAGTGCCGGAAATGGAAGCAGGGTTGCCGGCCGCGGAGCACGTGGAGTTGTCTACGGGGGAGCTGATCGCATTACATAATGCGGTTAGGGTAAACCAGGATTTGCTTAGGAACGTTCTCTTGTCGGGGTGTGCCTGCCTGCTTGCGGTACACCAAGTGATTCTAACGCACCCAAAAACGTGTGGGGCTTCGGCAGAGCTGCGGAAGACCATTGCGGCGTGGGCCGGTGGGGCGCGCTGCCCGACTCCTGCAACCAAGGCTAATAAAATCAAAAAGCTCAAGTTCTTTCTACTGTCACTTACCCGGTTTTTCGAGACGGATGACAAACATGTCACCGTACCCAGATACCAGCCGTGCAATCCAGGGGCGGTTTTGAGAGGTGCGTGGAAAGACGCCAAGGCCAAACTAGATCTCGAGGGCCGGCTTTCAGCGGGAAAGATAATGGTGGATGCGGCGACTGTCGACGAATACAGAGCGCGCATGGGAACCCTCGCTTTACCCATTTCCAACTGAGGGGCTGTGCCAACTCAGTCAAGACGGGGGATCTACCTGAGTGCGTAGCGCTCGGCGGTGCCCCCAAGGTCCAACCTCAAGGTTCGCGCGTGGGACCCTCCGATTTTTTGCGGCCCACAGATTTTTTCCAGAATATTGAGGCAGGAAGCTGGACCACATTTTTGATCAAACGTGCTCGCGGTAGTGACGCAGCGGAAGACGAAAGTCAAGGCGTCGGAGAACGAAGGGCGGGTGACCCGATAGTAACTTGTAGCCAGCTGCGTTCGTCGGGTCTACCACCACCCTCTCTACCCTGGTTGCGTTGCTTTAAACGGGCGGTTTTAGCCTATCTACTTCCCAAAAAAAACCGTTCGTTTCCTGGTGCAAAAAAGTCTTGTCCGTTATGTCCGCTATGTGACTTGGAAAGGGTTGGGGCCTACGCATCGTAAAGAATTGGGGTCGGCGAGAGCACTGCGCATTCAGGCCTCCAGATCCAGTGACTACCGCCAATTGATCTGTCATGAGTTGCGTGGGGTGCCAAAAGGTTAGAGAGCTTGTACCGTCAACCAAAAAAAAACAAAGCGGGCCGACGGGTCCTGATCATGGGCCTTGACTGCTCGTCACCGACGACAGGGTGTCGGAGTGACATCTGAAGAAAACATTCTAGAAACTATACTACTTGAACATGAAGAACCTCACTACTTTTTATGTCTTATTCGGTGTTTCGTATGCAGGTGACTGCATCGCACCTAATGTGGTAGGTGTTAGTGGCTGTACAGTTTGCGAAGCACCGGAGCTTCAAGGTGGCTCATGTGTCCGGGGTGAAGGTAATAACCAGAGATGGCTTCAGTGTTACTCGACGATTGAACAGTGCTGTAACGATCCGGAGATCTTAAACAACCTTACTCCTGACAACTGTGTCGCCGACTTCAACAGCAGCTCTAAGTGCGACATGTATGTGTCGAGAGATAGTACTTACACTAACACGGCCTGCCAAGATGACTGCAAGACTGTGGAGTCGGCAGACAAAGATCCGGAGAAGGATTCAACTCTCCAGAAGAAGTGCATGTACGAGCATTTTGAGGTTGATAACAATAACATTGTTACTTCTGGAGTTTGTTTT
>NW_011645815.1:94580-97611 GCF_000223845.1 Gregarina niphandrodes | reverse complement strand
GACAGCCTCGACAGCTACTCCCCGCGTACTCCGCATTGACCTCGTCGTCATCTGCGCCTCCGAGAGTCTTCGGCACTCTCTTCGTCATCGGTCGGGCTCCTTACTGGCATGCGGCCGGCGGCCGGCGGCACAAGTTCACGCCGGACACTCACAATACTATCGGGGCCGGTCAGTCTCTCAGGGACTCGGTGCGCGGCAGCAAGCAGTACACTTGACTCCACTCACTCCGCCGCAGCCTGGCCTAACACCAGCTCTTCTCCCAGGGAAGCATTCAGCATCCCTCCCTGGGGGGGGGCTTCGGGTAACACTGCTCCGTAACTTCAGACAACCCGACAAATCCCTGCCGATACCGCCAGCTGAGTTGAATTCGGGTTTGCAGGCTGAATAGATTACGAGTCCGTAAAACGTTCCTCAACCCCTAAAAAGCTAACGGCAGGGCCGGTCGGACCGCAATTTCATCTCAGTGTGCGAGGACACAACGCAGCCCTTTATACAGAAACTTACTCCTTTTTTGAGTCTTCCATTGCTCAGCTCCAGGCCGACCCCCGATGACCGACCCCCGATGACCGACCCCACCGATAGTTGGGCGATGACGACCGACCCCACCGACAGTTGGGCGACGACGACCGATCCCACCGACAGTTCGACGACGACGACCGACCCCACCGACAGTTCCAACATCTTTCCGGTGCGCATCGTCACCGCAAGCGTCGAACATTTTTCGATGGTGACTACCGGCTTGTGGTGAGTCGGTCTGGGGGGCTGGTGTCCTCCAAGTAGACAGTGGACTTTATGCCAGTTTGCGTGCGCGTTTTTGAGTGACCTTTTGTGTTTGCGAACAAAACAGAAAGACTAGTCTTTTAGGGGTGCCACACACAACGTAGAGTTGACCCAGAGCTTTCTTTGTCTGGGCAGGAGAGGGTACGGCTAGAAGAATGAAGGTTGAAGAAACAGATGAAAGTCGAGGGAACAAGGCCGCCTCGCAAAGACTACGGACCCAGAGGGTCATACGGCGGTTGACGGGCCAGGGCGGTTGCGACTGGAGGATCTCGTGCCGGCTACTTGCTGTAAAAAGGCCTTTGCATCAGAAAGGCGCTTAGTCACGGGGTCTAGCGCCGGGTGCCGGACCGCATCAGTCACTAAAGACACGACCGGCCGGACCGCATGAGTCACCGAAGACACGACCGGCCGAACCGCTCTAGTCATCGAAGACACGGCCGGCCGGACCGCATGAGTCACCGAAGACACGGCAGGCCGGACCGCATGAGTCACCGAAGACACGGCCGGCCGGACCGCATGAGTCACCGAAGACACGACCGGCCGGACCTTGGAAGACAGTTCCTTGCCGAACCGGCTCAGCAGAGCCTGGTCTTCTTCTTCGTCATCTTGCGTGTCGTCCTCTGGGTGCATGAGGTCCCAGACCCGCCTACTGACCCAGAAAGTATGTTCCGAAACCCTCTCGCAGGTTTCAACATAGACCATGCTGTTTTTCTCTATGCTGGTACGACCCGTGGTGCTCCCCCTTGGTTGCAAAGGATACGGTCCAGCTAATTCCGCCTCCAGACGAGATAGTAGTTTCGGATCAATCCTACTTTCGTAGAAGTAAGATATTCTGCGGGAAAGAAAATGTACGAACCGGTCCAGCACCACATTATCAACAGTTTGATTCAGTTCTGACTCCGCGGCAAGTTGCAGCTTGTTGGGATCCTCAAAGAGTTTGAAGAAAGGACCAGCTACTCCGCCCTTCTTTGAAGCGACTATCAATTCGACCTTCTCTTCTTCCTTCTGGGCCAACTCTTCTGGCAACGTTACCTTGATACGGTAAAAGCTGCACCCATGTGTAGTAGACAACCCACCATGATTATCAAAGAAACCTGCGAGAACCACGTTCGACCGCGCTCTCCCTGACCGTCTTGAAACGTCACCCCTCATCACACGAATTTTGAAACGCTCCCGGCCTGACCCCCTCACCCCAGATCCCGCAATTGTGCGCAACTTTATTCAGCTCTGGTCCCAGACCGTGATGTGCCGGTCATTCTGACCTACACCCTCGGACGCTCCTAGAACACACAAGAAGACAACTGCCCCAGATGGATGTTTGCTGAACTAAAGCATGTTCAACGAGCGCAAGACGATAACGAGCTGACTCGGTGGGCGGTGCATATGCCAGCTGACTACCTGTTCGAAGTGAGCAGCTAACGAGAGTAGGCGATTGTTCTTTGTGTTTGCTCGCTGACGGACTATGCATGGCATCAAAATGATACGATATTTGCCGAGGTGAAGAGGACAGAAGCGTGTGACCTTTCAGCTTTGTCGGTTTTACTGTGTCGGCGATAATGTGTGAGGGCACGTCGGCACTGTCTGAAAGTGTGTGCACAATTACACAATTGCACATTTTACGATGGCAAGAAAGATATCGAGAAAAGGCTCAAGGAAGGGATCGCGGAAGCCAGAGAGAGCTCAGTACCAGAAGAATGTACCCGAGCCCGAAACACTGGTGAAGCATCCTATGGATGAGCTTGACAGCGCTTTTAGCCCTACTCCCACCAACACTGAGGAACACTTGTCACCACAACCTCTTAAGACCATAAATGAAATCGAAGACACTGACGAGAAATACGACGAAGACAAGACCGTTCACGACCACATCAATGACCACGCAGACGAAGCCGAAGAGAAGATGCAAATGGGTGAAATAAAGGACGATCAAGGCGAAGCCGATCAAGGCGAAGCCGAGGCCGATGTTGATGTTAAAGAAGGCGAAGTGAAAGAGGAAGGCCTGGAAGCCAAGGTAGAAGGTGATAACAGGGAGGAGAAAGACGAGGAAGAAAACGAAAGAGAAGAAGGCGAGCTAGCGGAAGGTGGTCAAATGCCTGACGATGAAGTAAATGAGGTGCCTGAGGTTAAGGTGCCCGAAGTCAAACTACCCGACGTCGAAAGAGTAAGAGAGGAAGGCGAGGTAGACGAGGATGAACCAGAAGATGGCGAGACAAAGGATGACGATCATCAACTACATGAGGTACAAGTTGCT
>NW_011645815.1:93345-94560 GCF_000223845.1 Gregarina niphandrodes | reverse complement strand
AAGAAATACGACGAAGACAAGACCGTTCAGGACCACATCAATGACCATGCAGACGAAGCCGAAGAGGAGATGCTAATGGGTGAAATAAAGGACGATCAAGGCGAAGCCGATCAAGGCGAAGCCGATCAAGGCGAAGCCGAGGCCGATGTTGATGTTAAAGAAGGCGAAGTGAAAGAGGAAGAGCCGGACGTCAAGGTAGAAGGTGGTAACAGGGAGGAAAAAGAGGAGAAAGAAAACGAAAGAGAAGAAGGCGAGCTAGCGGAAGGTGGTTCAGTGCCTGAGGATGAAGTACATGAGGTGCCTGAGGTTAAGGTGCCTGAAGTCAAACTACCCGACGTCGAAAGAGTAAGAGAGGAAGGCGAGGTAGACGAGGATGAACCAGAAGATGGCGAGACAAAGGATGACGATCATCAACTACATGAGGTACAAGTTGCTGAGGTTAATGCACCTGAGATCGACGTGACAGAGGTAAACGTACCCGAGGCCGAGGTACCAGAAACCGAAGTACAAGAGGTCCAGGCACTGGAAGCAGAAGTGCCAGAAGCTAAGGTGCCACTGGTAGAAGACAGAGGTGCGGAGTCACTGCACGTTGAGCATGTGCCCAGTCCCGCCGTATCGGTTGAAACCGATTTGGAGGAGGCGAAGGAGTTCCGCTCTCAGAAGGAAGTCGCTGAGACTAGCCTCGGCAGTGCAGATGACAGGGAAGAGGAAATGCAGGAGACAAATGGTCAAGAGCCCACCATCAAGGGGCCCAGCTCCAACCCCATGGCTGGTGTGACCTTCGTTGCTCGCTCACCGCGCAAACAAAAGTATGAAGAGTTGGGAGTTCCCTACGAGACGGGAACTCGTACTCTCACGCATGACCGTCCTGACGAGGAAGAAGTTAAGGAGACGGTCGCGGAGGCCAAGGTCCACCGGAAGAAATGCAAATATCAACCGGCAGATGACATCAGAATATCGAAGGCGAGAGCTCAAGATGTGCAGTTCATATGGAGGGGTGGTCCGAAGGGACGTAGAATTGTGCACCAAGATGAGCTATTGCCGGAGACCCAGGCTTCGTTGGAGATTGCCAAAACAGCTTCATGAACTCTTGACTGCTCCGAAGCAGGCCAAGAAGTTGCTGGAGCGGTTTGATGATCCTGACAAGCTGGAAGAAAAAGAAGCAAATTCATGTAGCCAAAATCGTACTGGACCCAAGACGTCGAGTATCGACGC
>NW_011645815.1:74854-93325 GCF_000223845.1 Gregarina niphandrodes | reverse complement strand
AAGAAAAAGAAGCAATTCATGTAGCCAAATCGTACTGGACCCAAGACGTCGAGTATCGACGCAGGATGTTCCAGCAGTACAGAATCAACACCAAAGGACTTGAGGATAGGCGGGGAGGTGTGTTCCCCTCGGCAGTATTCCTCGTCCATCAAGGCAGAGCCCACGAAGACTTCGAAAAGAGCATCCTAGAGCAGAGGTCTCAGGATGCCCCTTGGGTGTGGTCCAGTGCCCCCAAGGCCACGAGTAATGACAGATGGGCCCAGTGGAGACTTACCAATGCGATCAACAATCAGTTCTACAGAATGTACCACAAGTACAACACGGCCACATTCAAGATACGTCGTTAATTTTTTCGTCATGCAAACCACCACCCTGACCCTCCGCATCAGATCAAAGCACATGTCACTCCTGCGATGCAGCCGGGTTCTTCCCACGCCGCCCGCTCCCGAGCAGACTACTACCACGCCGCCCGCTCCCGAGCAGACTACCACCACGTCCGCTAAACTGGCACAAACTCGCACAACAGGTCCGCTCATTACTACTGCTGTCACTCTGCCCGTGTGTTCCGGCCCCACGTGCGTGGAAAGCAGACTAGCCTCTGCCTGCGGGTAGTGGATACGGAAATTAAAAGAAAGAAACGATGAGGAGCGGCTGTGCGAAGCGTGCGAGTCAAGGATTGGCTGTTACGGTCGCGGCATTCTTTGACCACCAAGGTTGCTTATCTAAACCTGAAGGATGCAGTTTTCACCGTTTAATAGTCAAGTTACCGGCAGAGCTGAATGCGAGTAGTACGGAGGTCGAATTGATAGTAGCATTGGATAGTGCGGACCAGACGGATGACGGATGCTCGCTGATAAACGGGCCAGAGAGTATTTCTCCTGGTTTCGATTGGTTCAAATATCCCAACAAGCTGCAGCTTGCGGCTTGGTCAGAAATGAATGCCACGGTTGCCGACGATGTACTGAGCCGGTTCGTGGAGTTCGCGTGTCGGAATATACTCTGTCACCATCCCGGGAACATCGTCGACAAGGACCTGGAAGTTCAACTTGCCGCTGAGGTGGCTGGCAAGTTCGGCACCCAGCTCAAGGTGGTGGTCTCGGGGGAAGACGGTACGGAAGGTGGCAGATCGGCTCCGCAAATGGCGGGCCGGTCCGCCGCGACTGAGTCGCTGGAAACTTCACTGGAGGTCTCCTCCTGTGCACCAGCGTCGAGACGCGAGTACTGGTCCAACGTCACGGAGTACTGGGCCGACAGAAATCGGGTGGCGCTGCATGGAGCGGACGCGCCTCCTGTAAACGATGAGCATGGAGATGAAGCTGTTCTCCTTCAGCCGGCAGCCGCGGAGACAGCTGTCGCGGAGACGGCCGGGGGTTTCCGTGCATTCGTGTGCCGCTGCGGAAGTGCTGTTGTCGAGGCCTTGAACAGACACCCGGCGATCTGTAGTGTCGCGCTCACGGGCGGGATGGCGCTCTGTTTCGTTGCTGCCTACAAGAGCTACAGCGCTGCACGCTCAAGGCGGGGTGCGATTTGGAGGGGCGGGAGCGACGATGCTCGCGTGTGGCCGGACCACGCGTGCTTTTTGGACCAGTGGTGTGAATCACTCGACTGCATGGCCGACAGCATGGTGTGCCAGAGCCGGGCTGGGCCGGTGCCTGTCTGGTTCAACAAGCCGTGTGCCAACCTCATGGACGTCGGCACTGAAGCTTTAAGTAACTGGTTCGACAGCGCCCTTCAGTCGGCCCACTTCAAGAGAAAGGGCCGTAGCTGGACGCAGGTCATCAATAGCAGTCCCACAGGCTTGATGGTGCGACAGTTTGCCCGCAATGACACCGATCATATGTTCGTCGCCAACCTCGTCTGCTGTGCAATTGGCCATGACTCCACCTGCTCCCACCCAGATCAGCCAGACTCCATCGAAATGTAACCAACCAATCGCGCGCGGTACACACTGAAGACTCACGTTTGCACATCAATGGATTAAGTCCAGATAAATTGAGCCTGGCCGACCACGCTCTGGGAAACAGACTTGCGTATTCTTAGTGGCATTTCTGTCTGGCTGAAGTTTCGAGCATGCTGTGGCATTACTTGTGTTTGTAGTTCTCGTTTCGTTTTTCCCTCAGTGCTATCTTGGACAGTATGCGTGCCACCGCAAGTTGGGAAGCATAAAAAGTAGGGTGCTGTGCGAAAACTGGTGAGGGTAGGTATTCTGACGTGCTGTAGCAAGTATCGGACATTGGTGGAGACCGGTGGCGGAGACCGTCGGTTGTTAGTGTTACCGGGAGCGTTCCAAGCCTCGCATGACCTTCTTCATTTGCTTATCGTCCTTGACCATTTCCGCCATGAAGTCGTTGGGACGAGCGAATTTGACACCCAGGTAGGCCATTTTGCCCAGTCCTTCACGTACGCCTTGTAGCGTAATATCGTGGAGCAGATTCTCCCTTTCTATATTGTTTTCGACTGGGAAGTCGTCCGGGATCCTTTGGTCCACAGTTATGTCGAGCGTCTCGAGCCACGGCACGCGAGACGCACCTTCGGGCACTGCGTACCTGATTCCTTTCAGGCCAGCGAGAATCCCTGCCTCGTCATTCACCACTCGAACCTCTCCGCTTTTCATCCTTTTTTAATTTGACCCACCCCCGGATACTGGCCCGTAGGGTTACCCACCGCTACGCATCACATACGAAACCCCTTGCATGTGCCCCGGTTCCTTACGGAAGCTATTCTGCAAACTGTTTCGTCGGACGTGCTCTGCTCGCGACTTGGACGACCGACAACACGGTGACCATAAGAGTCGGGTTTGATTTATCTGGGGTGGAGCTTTTAAACAAGGGGTCCAGGGGCTAATTTTGAAATGGAGCAGTTCGTGCAAGATACTGTTCGGAATGTGCCCCCGATTACGCGCTGTCTTTTGATAGTGTCAACTGGATTGATGATTCTGACGTCATTGGAACTGGTCTCGCCTTACTCTTTGTACTTTGATCCGCAAGCCATATATGGGAAAAAAGAAGTATGGCGACTAGTTACATCAGTGTTATACTTTGGTAGCCTCGGGATCCAGTTCTTATGGACGTCGTATATTGTGTAAGTTTCACACCCGTGTATACCCGTGCTTGCCTGTAGTTTGCTGTATTGTGGCAAGCTCGAATCCGAGAATTACGAAGGTGACAAGTTGAAGTTCGGCTGGAGGCTTCTTCTCATCGTGCTGGGTGTGTGGACATGTGGGACGTTGTTCCCGTACTCCCTATTCCTCTCCTCCATGTTCCTCTCCACCTTGATGTACGTCTGGAGTCGAAAGAACCCGGACGTCATCATGAATGTGCTTTTGTTCAACGTACAGGCCCCCTGGCTGAGTTGGGTCATGCTCGGGTTCCAGTACCTCGTGGGCCGAGGAGTCTTCGACCACTTGGTCGGCATTCTTCTGGGCCACTTGGTCTACTTCCTTGATGACATCTATCCCACCATGCCCGCTTCTAGCGGCAAGAAGCCTCTGGATCCTCCGCTCTGGGTCCGAGCCTTCTTCACCAGAGAAACGTAGGCCAGCCTGCGTGTGGGACGCGCGTCGTGCTACGGCGCGCGTGGTGCTACGGCGCGCGCGTGGGTGCAAGGGGTGGCACACACGCGTTCGCAGCCACACACGGGTTCGCAGACACACGCGTCCGTTCCATAAAGGCGCGTGTTTCGCAACGCACACGCGTCGTGCGTGTTTCGCAGATGTGTCGTAAACCCCCACGCTCGACGGTTCATCAAGGAAAGGGGCCAGGGTTGACGTCGATGGCGACGCTGCCGGCGGCATTGCCGCCGGCCGTGGTGGCTTCGAGCGCGAGTATGTGCGGCATGATGTGGAATTCTTCAACACGCAGGTCGAAGGTGAGGGCGGCGAAGGCGGCGAATTCATGTTCGGCTATGTCCTTGGGTAGCACTTCGTGGGAAAACATGTTTGCGAGGCGTGCGAGTACGTCGAAGGTGGAGGTTTTGTCTTCGTTGAATTTTATGGCGAGACTCAGGCATGCGCCGAGGAGCATTCGTCGGTTATCTTTGTGGACCTTGTTGGCGAGCACAAGTCGTTCAAAATACACCCAAGCGATAGCGCTAGTGTTTACGTCAACGAAGGCCGTCATCTTCTTCAGCACCAGTTTGCAGGCGCGCAACTTGGTACACGAGAAGGATGCGTTGAGCCACGGATGGCCGGCCGCGAACTGGCGATTCCACTCTTCGCGTCCACCGCCCACGGCTTCCGGCGGCTCCGCAAAGGACAGCTGGGGATACCGGAGTTCAAGTTGTGTGCGTTGGGTCGTAGTAAGGGCGAAGAACACGTCTTCGTAGTCCAGGGCAAGCGGATTGTAACTCTGAGACACACGCGTGTGCAACAGGTCATGATAACTCATCTCACCACTCTTGTCCGCACTCGCACTACCGTCGTTGAACCAGTGCGTCAGCCGCTGACGCCAACCACCACGTGTTGTCTTCGCCGCCTTCGTCGCCGTTGGCGGCGAAGCCGCCAACGGCAACCCCGCCGCAAATGCCTCTGGTGGAGCCAACGGCGGCGGCACTGGCCGATACAAACTCGACAGGAAGGCTGCGGCCGCCCGACGGTTCACACCCAACTCCACCTCTGCCACCGCTCGCCCGTGCACACTCTTCAGCCGCTCCAACGTAGTACCGAATACCTCTGCCGTGTGCGCCCACTCCATTTTTCAAACCCTACACGCCGGCCTGGAAACTCTACCCCACTGCTGCACGACGGGGATACCCAAAACGACCCGTCAAAGCGCTGACCCCGCGTGACCCTCAACCCCAACTATGTGTGCCCTCAAGGTGTGTGTGTGACTCCCAGGTGTGTGTGTGCCCTCAAGGGCCGTTCGTTCCTTCCTATTCGAGAAGCTTAAAATCTTCCTTGTCCGAAAAATCGAGTATTCGCTTGTCTTCCACAGAGTACCGTCGTGGCTCCTCCATGGAGTACTTCCGCACGTCGTCTTCATCAATGGAATCAAACCGTTTGCCGAAGAACCCTCCGTACGGGTCTTTGGTCTCGAACACCGTACTGGACGAACCCAACTCGGCTTGCCGCTTCGCCGATCCCGACTGGCGAGGCGGCGACTCCAGCCCCTTTCCGTCGAACGGATCGGGGCTGAACTGTGGCGACTTATATTGTGGTAATCGAGCGCCAGACGATTCAGCTTTCGCGGGCTCCACACGTCCTGATCCTGAAGCCCGGCGACCCGCGGGGCGTTCCGACACACGCTCAGCCACGCTGTTGCGTAGCACTGTGCTAACTGGATCAGACCGAACTGGCCCACCGGATTTGGTGTCATCCTTCGACCCCAACTCCTTCGACCTAGAGCCTTTCGACCCTAGTTCCTCGGACTCCAGTTTCTTGAACCCTAGTTCCTTGGGCCTTGGTTCCTTGGACCCCGTTCGGGGACGCTCTTTGGAGCCGGTCTTGGTTGATTTGGTACTAACGTCAAATGTGAGTTGGCTGCCGCCAACTCGATTCTCTGGATGCCTGGCTGCGTTTATTTTCCGGGGCTTGTCAGTGGTGAAAGAAATGTCGGTATCCGGGCTCGTGTTTGCGTCAGCTTTTGAATTCATCTTACTAGCCCTCTCGGTGTCGGGGATATGTGGTCTATCAGGGATCTGTGGTCTATCAGGGAAGCTAGATGTTGGTCTGTTCGGTTCTCGCGGTTGCTCAATAGGCGGGGGAAACATGGTATCGAAACTAACCACGGAGGGCAGGGTAGTCCTCGGTGGGCTAGCCGGCGGCCGAGGACCCGTGGAGGACCGATGTGAGAGAGAAGGTTGGTGATCAGAAGGTGGCGTACGAGATGATTCATCGGTGTCCTGCAGCTGGGCAAGTGGTCTGCAAAACGGAGGCACATGATCCGCTAATTTCCCTTTTCTGACGTCCTCGTTTTTGGTCTCAGTAGCAGCTTGGTTCGCAGCTGCCCGACCGGCAGCTGCTGGGTTGGCAACTGGCCGGGTCGGTGCCGCCACCACGGGAGGTGGCGGTCTTCTCTTCAAAGGCAAGGGCCCGTCGATCTTGCGAAACAGAGTGTTTGTTTCCGGCCTTCGTGGAGGCGGATCGGCGTTCCAGTTGCGGAGAGCGTTTTCAGCGACTGCCTTGGCCTGCTCATCTGCCCTGGTCTGTGCCTCGAGGACTGGGTCGGTTGGGGGGTCTAGAGGAGCGAGGGCGGGTGGGCAACGCGGATCTCTGCGAGGGTTAATTCCAGTGCGGAGTTCATATTGGCCGTTGGCCCATTCATAGTAGTAGCCGGTGTTTTCCGGAGCCAGTGGAGGTGATGGCATCCGCGTAGGAGGAGGGGAAGGCGGCGGCGAAGGGGGTCGAGGTGGTGGTGAAGGGGGCCGGGGTGGCGGCGAAGGAGGCCGGGGTGGGGGTGAAGGGGGCTCTTCCTCGACTGACACGATGTCGGGCAGGGCAGGGATGGGAGGGAGGACAGGCTCGGGTCTGGAGATAATCACCGGCGGCGGCGGTGGTGCCTGCTGGATCACGACTTCGCGGACCACTTCTGTGATGGGTGCTGGAATGGGGGCAGGGATGATGTAGGTGGGCGCGGCCGGCAGTGGCAGTGGCTGGTGCGTGATAGGCACGCGGCTGGAATCAGCACGCAAAACCGTCACGTTCCGCTCCGGTGTGGAGGGAAACACACGCGTGTGCGGCGCTTCACCGCCAAGCCGGCCGACCCGGCCGTTGCGCAGAGTGCGTATCTCGCCCTGCATCATGACGCTGTCCTCGCGGAACTTCTGGCGCTCCACAAAGAGCTCCGACTGGAGCGATTCATTTTGCGCGACCACCTCACTCAGCAACCCCAAAAACTGCGCCGCGTGCCGCTTGTCTTTCGCATTTTTATCCCACAGGGCGGACATCTCCTGCATGGCCGTGCGATATTGGTCCACGCGATCCTGTAACACGCGCTCCTGGATGTCGTGTTCCTGGCAACGATTCTTATACTGCTCCAGCACCTGTTGCGTTTCGCGCAACTGCGAATTCAGCTGTCGAAGTTGCTCCCGCTCCACACTGTCCGCGCCACTCCCCGGGCTACCAAGCCCAAGGCCGTTGACGCCGTTAAAGCTCCCGGTGGGGTGGATACGGACGTAGCTGTCGAGTTGCGCCTGAATCTGTTGGCGTTTCATGGCTTCCAACTTGAGCGCAGCCTCTTGCTGCTGTGCAATGATTTTCCACTTGTCAGCCTCCGTGCCCGGACCCTTGGGCAGCACCAAGTTGCTGTTGTAAAGATTGGGTCCTTTTTCCAGTGCTATCTTGTACTGCGTCTGGAGAGCCTCGTGTGCGGCCTCAAGCCTTCGGACCTTGTCCGTAAGTGAGCTCATCTGCTTGCTCTGCACCTCCGCCTCCGTCACCAGGTGGCTACGTTCACGCTCCAGTGCCATGATCTTCGCATCTGCCTCGTCCTGCTTGGCCTTGTACTTGGCCTGCATCCGCTGCAGGTGCACAACCGATGTCGTTGAGTCCTTGCGGTCGTCCGCAGTCGAGTGGCTCTGCAGCACAGCACTCGCCGGTAGTAAGTCCAAGTTATCGTCCGTCACAATATACGCCGGCTGCACCTTCTTAGACTTGCTCTTGCCGCCGAACCAACCCTTTTTCTTTTTCGACGCCTCTGCCGCCTGCGAAGCCACCTGGTCGTTGTGAACAATGATGTTGTACCGCATCTTCTCAAGCTCGCGGTCACGGTCCTTCAACTGCTTCTTTAACTGCTCAACCTCCGTACCCTTCTCCGCCAAATCCGCCAATAAACGGCCGTCCGACGCCGGTGATCGTTCCTCCCCCATCACGCCCACGGTTTCGCCAGAATGATTTATCGTCGACCTACTAAACGAAAGTGCTCTCCGCCACAACCCAAGGAGCAACCCCTGCCAAATGGTGCATCCCTTACCCCGCAATCTGGAATCTCAATCTTGAAATCTCTGTGTCCTTCTCAATCCTCTCACCCAACAACGTCTGGATCTCATTCTCCAACTCTAATCTGAAACTCACAACTCACTCCCCAACTACACCCGCTGCGCGACACCAACCGGTTTGCCTAACCCACTCACCCCCAACGGCCCTCAAGGCCCCCACGCGGCCCCGAAGGTCGCCAGACGCTTCCCAAGGGCGTACTCCAAACGGCCCCAAGAGACTGACACTAGACGGCTTACATCGACCGGCCTACCCCCTCAATGGCCTACCCCCCCAATGGCTTACATGGTATCATCGTTTCTTGATGTCTGCGCCTGGTCACTCAGCTGCGCTTTCAGCTTTTGTATCTCCTGGTCTCTGCACAATACGATCGTTCATGGCAGCACTAAGCACGACCCACGCACACGACAACAAAGTTTCGCGGCTATGAACTCTTACCTTTTTCTGATCGTGGCTTCGCTCTCCGACTTGAGTTGGTCATATTCACTCTTGAGCTTTTTATACTCCCCCTACATCGTACCTGTTTGTTTCGGAGACATCTCCTCACCTTCAGCCGTTCCAGCTGTTCCCTCAGCTTGTCATTTTCCACCGCCTCCTCATTGGAACCGCTGCTCATAATTTATCCGCGCGGCCCGGAGGGCTTGAGCTGAAGCAGCGCGGCCTTGGAGGGTCGATACGGAGACCGTTTATGGACAAGCGGGGTCCGTGACGTTCGAACTTGGACGAACGACGAGGAGCGGACTTGGACGGAGACCTTTCTTTGGTTACCCGGAATGGCTGGCTGCTTACCCGGAACGACTGGCTGGCTGCTGACGCGGCTCTCACGAGGTGCAAAAATGGTGGAGGTGGACGAGGCCGAAGTTAGATCCGTACGCAAAGGCGGGGCGGGCGTGGGTGTCGTGGTCGTAGCCCGCGCAGCAGGTGATGGAGGTAATGGCTACGTTGTCCGGAATGTCCAGAATGTTGCCGAGAACTGGCGGCCAGAGAGACGCGAGGGGTCCCGAATCAAAGTCAAAATAGTTACTACTCAGAATGTGGATCCCGTCCCGAGCGGCGGATAGAATGCCACGGTCTAACACGCGGTACAATAACTCCAACGTGCCCCGGTCCAACGACTCCTCGTCGAACGCTCCGCGCGGGCTCTCAGACGCATGTGCGGGGGACTTAGTGTCGCTGGTTCGCATCACACTTGTTATGGCATTTGCATTCGCTGGAGACGCATCCGCTGCACCAACACTCGGGCCACTGGGGGACAGAAACGCGCCCTCGACTGCTCCATTCCGGTGGTCTTGAGACCGGTGCCCAGGAGGCAGCAGCGTGGTTGGCATGGTATAGCGGTTTGTAGAATCGGCGTCATCCTCTTCCTTTATAAGGACCGGGGGCTCGGGCTTCGGGTTCGAAGCCAGCGTGGGGTCATGTGTCATGGGAGTCACCAGCGACCACTGGAACATACTGGCCTCAACGTACGCCTTCATGTCTAGACGTGAAAGTGCGCCGTCCAGGCCCACGCCGCCGTCGTATGAAAAGGCACCGTACTGGCCACTTATTGCGCAACATGTGGAGGGGTTCTCGAATGTCCGCACCGCCAACTCGCTCCGGTACGCAGGACTCAGCAATGACCGCCACAGATGCGGAATGGCCTCCTCCGCTGCACCGCCACTCGACTCACGCCCGCTCGCCCCGCGCCTACTCGTCGCAGGTCCACTGTCGCCCCGTTTACGGCTCTCGGTGGTCGCCGACTGTTCGTCCGAGCTGCTGCGTTCGCTGGCCGACTCGCTGTCCGTGTGCGCGTCCTCCAGCTGCTGTTTGTTCCCACGTTTGCTCCCACGTTTGCTCAGGCGTTTGGTCGCTCGTTTGCCGTGATCCGCCGCGTTTTCCGGCCGCATTGGTGCGGTCTCAGCCTCAGGCACAGCCTCATGTTTCGGTTTTCGTTTGACGGGGGGTTTGGGCCAGCTGCGGAGGTAGTGATGGCGGGAGGTCTCGGTCATGGACAGGGAGAAAATCATGCCCTCTGTCTGCGAAGAGACAATGGCGCCATAGGCTTCTGGCCAGAGCATGGACTCGATCGGTCGACTCATGTATTCCAAGTGCATCAGGACGGCGGCGCTGCCCTGACGCCGGTCGCAGACCAGTAGGTGGCCGTTGGCCATCGCGGCTGCGAAGAAATAACCGCTACCCGCCGGCATGAAAGCCACACAGCATACCCGTCCCGGCTTCATAAAGTGCACCGACCGCCACTGCACCTGCGCGGTCGCCAAGTCCACGAAGCTAAAGTTGACGTGTCCGTCCGCAGTGCCGAGACAAATATACATATGGCTGGGCCCTCGGTCTCCGGCTGCCGTCTCAAGCCCGGCTGCGGCCTCCCCAGTCCCGCCGGGCTGGTCCAGAAGAGTGTCGACGCAGGTGAATTTGGCGTCCTGGGGCTTGAGCACCAACCACTCTTGGTGGACGATTTCGTGCGGAATGGCGCTCTGCTGGACTTTGTAGCAGCGCAGGAGCCCATCGTAGGTAACCATGCACAGAATGGCGACGCCCGCGACGGGGGAGCGCTGCCACGCGAGGGCTTTAGGCATACCGCTTTTGACGACCATCCGACATACAAGAACAGGCGGGTAGTCTGGCTCGTCGGTTACGAGCCAGTGCTGTAGCACGGCTGGTGTCTGGGAGTCCAGCGCAATGCTGGCGTACTTGACTACGGTCACGAAGTAGCGCGTGCGGTTTTGGCTAACGAACGAAGGAGACATGCGCAGCAACACCACCGGCTCCGGGCCCGTGTGGAGGAAGCTGTGCCCCTCCACGGGTGCCAGACCCTCCCCGGTTCGCATCCGCAGCCCGAGGGTGCCCCACTGCGCCTCTACGATCTTCCCCGCCTCTGCCACGGGTAACGGGCCCCATGCGCTCAACTTCATTTTCAAACCACCTGTCACATCCGTGAAATATACAGGGTACTCCAACTCCTTCAGATAACTCCCGTCCGCGCCCAAGTCCTCACACTCCACCACTCGTACCCAGTCAGTGGACATCCCCATTAAAAATATGTCCAGAACGACCACCAAGCCTTTCTATGCAATCCTCAACGTACTGGAACATGCGCCCACCAAGGAAATCACAAAAGCGTACAGGCTCCTGGCTCTCAAATACCACCCCGACAAAGTAACCCGCCAGACCGGCACTGTCGGACGTGCGACGCGTGCCTCCCGCACCTGCGTGTTCTGCATCTCGTTCGGGCACCATACATGTAGGCACCGTCCTGGCACAACGAAGTTGGGGTAGACAATGTCACTCACGACGTGTCCACGACGACGCGTCCATGACGACGCGTCCATGACAGAGGCGTCCATGCACGACTCATTTGGCCTGTAGACTGGGGGAAGCGAGGAAATGATGAAACGAATCAATGAGGCTTATGGCTGCTTAAAAGACCCTGTTAAAAGGAAAGTGTATGACCGAACCGGCTCGGTAGAAGGCGCAGAGAACGACGTAGGAGGGGTGATTGATGAACAGGATATCCTAGAGTTCGAACAACACTACAGGGGTAGTTCGCTCGAGGAAGATGACGTTATAGATTTCGTAACTCGGTTTGAGGGGAATGTCACCAAACTCTTTGATTACATTCCGCTGTCAAGGGAAGAAGAGCTTGAAGACCATAAACGGCTACTCAAATTCGCTAAGAAGTATATAGACCGCCACGGCACCGAACGGATGAAGAAGAACTTCCAAATGTCGAGCAAGAAACTCAAAGTGAAAAAGAAAAAATCGTCCTCAAATGCAGGGACCTCCTTGGAGGACCTCACAGCCCAGATAAAAGCAAACCAAGCGCGAAGAGCGAAACATACAATGAAACAAGTCTCAGCCAAATAGATAGTTATCAGCCGCTCCACTGCAGAAACCGACAATCAAGGGATCAACCAGAAGCTGACTGACCAGCATCAGGAAACCAAAAACAACTCCTCCTTGGTCTGAGCGGTTCATGAGCCGCGGTCCAGGCCCTGCCTGGACTTACGTCCGCCTGGATCAGACTGCCGGATATACTAATGGTCCGGCCCCCAAAATTGCCTTTTTTGAATCGCGCACACACGTGTGCAACGGCGCGCGCACGCGCGTGCTCCGCTTCTCCGGCGTCCTCCGAGTATCAGCGTAGAACCGTGTGCCCATAAGGCTCCGCTTACGTGTCGCCATAAGCTTCGCTTAGGTGTTGCCATAGGGGTCCACTTACATGTAGCCATAGGGCTCCACTGACATGTAGCCATAAAGTTCCACTTGCGTGTAGGCCCAATTATTCATAAATGAAGTTGCACGTAAGTAGTACAGGTGACGCTGAAGCTAAGTGGTTTTTCGGGGTGCGGAGGATTGGTTTAGCAGCTCACGCGTGAGCTCAGAGAAGATGGTCATATATGGGTTAGATTTTTGTAGAACTTGATCCAGCCATGTATGTAGTTCGGTACAGTCGTTGATAGTCTTCTGTATGAGTAGATGTTTGATGGTGGAGACTTTCTTGAGCATGAAAGACTTCTTGTATGATTTTAGTCTTATGCACGAGCAGCCAACAGGATTATGTGGTCGGCTGTTGGATTCCTCGAAATGTTGTTCGAAAAGAGCGATCCGTTGTATAAGTTGGATTGTAGTGGCTGGGCAATACGTCAAGTTATCATCAACCATACATGAGATAAGCCTTTTATTATCGTCGGAGCTCGGAGGGACATTCACATTAGGACACCACCACCCAGCTTCGACCGCGGAGTGAAGCAGACACACCAGTTCGAGCTCCTCGCAGTCTATCCTCGGATCCATGAAAATAAATTTGATTTCACGGTCCTGAAATCTATCGGTCTCCGCCGCGCAGAGCCCCAAACCCCATATGGGTACCATCCTCTTGGCGCCCGTTGCCTCATCCAACACATCCAAACCGATGATTTTACAGAGGCCGTAATCGTCGTCAAAGACATCTGAGACTATCTGCTCTATCTCCGCCACCTTATCGTCCACTTCCAAATTAGTAAACTTGAATTTCACAAAGTGAGACGTCACGCCAACTGCCGGACAACTGTTTTTCCTCTCGGTTTCCCCGGCCGACATATGTCCGGTGGAGCTGCTTATGGGCCACGCATTTGGCCGCATTCGTGGAGAATCATTGTTCATCAAACAATCCCGAATCTCATTCCGCAATTGACCAGTGCTCTCTCTGACATACCTAATACTCAACCCACAAGTCTCAGTTATATACCGAGTCAATCTTCCGTAAATATTCTGCACCGGCGTTGGCACATTCGTCAGCAACATGGGACCCGATAACACCGTTTCGCTCTCCATTCCACCAGCCGCCTCCATTCCAATATCTTCAGCCATAAAAATAAAATGCCCAAGTACTACTGCGAGTATTGCGACATCAATCTCACCCACAGTTCGCCGGCTGGCAGACGACAACATAATTCGGGCAGACGGCACATCAACAACAAAATCGAATATTATCAGCGTAAACTTGAGCACCCGCAAGAGCGCGCACACGCGTGTGTGCGCGCAATCAATAGCAAGAATTAGCCCGAAATACCTTATCCTTTTACAGAGTTGATACGGTCCCCGGACTTCGTGCCACCCGCGCATGCTGACATGACGAGGAGTGCAGGATTACCTTTCATGGGTGCGGGTTTGCCGAGATTCCCCGCAATCGTGCGGCCAAATGTCGTCCGGCCCTTTGTTCCAGCCCCAAATGTCGTTCCGCCGCCCACGATCATGGGCGGAGTGCCCTTGTTGCCTCCCTCCACAATACCCCTGCCGACGCTGCCGCCGAGCATAATTCCTCCCGGAATAACGCCACCGACGCCGCTTCCTGCAGCCACTGCCCTCCCGGCCACTTTGCCGCTCCCGACCGGCTCAGCAGCAGCGAGTCCCGGCTTCGGATCAGTCGCTCGTTTCGGCCCCAGCCCGGGGTTCGGTCCTGCAGCACCCATCCCCCCGCCACAGGCCCCTTTCAGCTGAGCAACGATGATTAGCGCGGTGTTAAACAACGACGCCGAACAGCCATGTTAAACAGCGATGCTAAAACAATGATGAAGATGTATAGATAGTAAACTCGGTAGCAGGTATGCGTTTCCGTGCTTTGTTTACAAATCCCAGAATCGCCCATCTTCCTCAAGATATGAAGCGATTCAGAGTGCACCCCTCGAGGAGCACGGGGATGGATAATAAGGACCCGCCTTGTAAGTGCTGTCGATACCGGAAGCGGGATGCCGCGTCCACACCCCTAAGTCTGATCCTTTATGACCTGGCTCGCGTGAAGAGCCTGGCCCCTACGTGGCAAAAGCGTTGGCACCAGCTGCGCCATACGTGGTCCAAAATTATGTGTCTGTACGGATGGCTGGATCCACGCAATCACGGGTACATAAATATAAGCGAGGCAGTTACTTGGCTGGACGTCCTGTGGGAGATACGGGCCCGTGGGTGCATCGGCTGTTACCAGATGTGCGGGATAGACTCGCCTAAGGCCGGAGGGTCTAGGGCCACCGCTGCATCCGACGCAGGAGGCGGCGAGGATGCCGGAAACGGGGCTAACACAGAGGACGGCACGGCTGCAGGAAATGGCCTAGACAGAGCGCGGGAGGGCGGCAAGGGTAAGATGGAGCCCCGCGGTAAGAACGGACCAATGCACAGCCGAAAGAGAAAACCATCCAACTGGAACATCGCACCGACGGCACATTCGCCTGCTTGTCAAACCATGTTGGCGATTCTCAACTACGAAGCGGAGACTAGTCACCTCAGCGTTCTGGACATCCTCATCGACTTGCTCCGAGATTTACCGTTCTGGATCGGTTCCCGGTCCGTGGTGGAGAAGCAAACGTTTTTGTGGTCGTTGTACAAGCTGCTGGTGACGGATACGTACCTGTTGCGGAAGTCGTGTACCTGGTACTATGCGGTCTCTGCGGATGACCCTCGCATCAACCCAATAATGCGGCGGAATGCCCGGCCTCGCCGAAACGTCCTGTCGACCGTAAGACTTGGACCCGGCCTCAAGCCTGGTCAGGGATCTCAAGCTGAGGGGCCTCAGAGATCAGTTATCCCGTTACCTGACGTTCGGTGTTTTGCATTTTACCAACCGCCTCCCGAGGAGGAACCTCTGCCGGAACCAATTCCCAAGTACAACCAAGTCGACCTTGCCGAACAGCGACGACACGCTGAACATGTGCAGCGTCTCCAGCTGGCTACCCAGAGGTGCCAGGAAACGAGACAGAGACCATTCTCCGCCGGCGCCGGTACTTTGGTCGCTGGCGACTATTATCTGGTTCCCCAGGCGGATGAACAGGCCGGTGGTGTCATGGATGAATGTCTGCGGTTTGAATTCCCGTTCCTCGAAACGTTGCACCAAGACGAAAAGGACAAACGACAAGCGCCGTATGGCCCATCGCCCGGTGATCAGAACTGGCGTTACATACTGGCGCATCTCCTGAAGAATAATTTTTCCCGCCCGAAAGGCTAGACAAAATGTTGCTCACCAACCACTGGGCGCTTGTTGCGCTGCTGCTGGGTGCGCGGACCATCAGCACCGACAGGTTTACTTGGACACTTTCCAGACAGTGCAACATGATCGACGCCAGCAACTACTGCAACGAGTACTACAACAGTTTTGATGCGCCGCTAAAAAGTGACCTGTGCCTCAGAGCCAGCAGCTCGGAGTGCACCATAAGGTAATCCGCAGGAGCAACCCACCAGTGTCGACTCATCAGGCCAAGCTCATCCTCCTTGTGGTTAGTTACAGCACGACGCTGAATTTCGAAAGGACCGAGATGTGCACCCACGGGCCTTACCTGTGGATTGACTTGGCAATGGGCAATCTGTGGAGGCTGGGAAAGCATGAGCCGGCTCAGCTGTTCGCAGTATCCGCCAACCTAGTAGACTGCGGTAACTATACAGTAGCCAGCATTACCGATCCACTAGCTTCGTGGTGCACCAAGCCACAGAATGTAGTTTTCCATCCGGCAACGTTCTACGACATCAATCATCTCAAAATTCCGAATGCCATAAGACTTAATCAGAGCATCTACCTAGTCATCATGAGCCCCTCAGAACCCCAAGACTGTTGGATCAGCGTTACCAAGTAAGCTCACCTATCACCAAGTTACATTTCATTCCCAGAATGGAACTCGGCATTTCATTTCATTCTCTCCTTATAGTCTATCTGTCTTCACAATGACCGCAGAGTACAGAAAATCCAATACTGGTGGATTACCCGCTACGTCTAAGTCGGCATTACAAAATCAACGATACCATACTGTCATCATAGTCGCAGCGGTCATGGCTGGTAGTGTCGCTGTCTTGCTCGTATTGCGGAAACTTTGCCAGGCAGCCCTTATTTCGGGCCAAGAAGCCGCCGTGGCAAGGCTAACTAGTCATAGGAGATGACTTTGCTGTTTGGAGACTCCCACAAATCACCCGCATTGTATACGCGCTTGTCATACGTATGGAGATTCTTGTGCACACACCAAACCTGTGCACACATGCGTCATGCCGCGGTCCTTCGACTAGAGAAGAGCTAGGTGTCCGGTAATGGGTTGTAGGCGTGACGAAGAAGCCGGCCCAATGGCCAACACAGTCGCCGACCCCGCCGCAATCTGGGTTCTACCTGCATCGTGAACCACGCTGAAAACATTGACAGTCAGGAAATATTGTAGCGGAGGGGAGGGGAACCAGGGGAGGGGAACCAGGGGAGGGTCAGGGTCGTGAAATTTACAAAGCTGGGATGCCGTTGGCTTTGGCTTCTTTGTAGAGTCGGAGCATTTCTTCTTCTCCGTTGATTTTGACAGCAATCTTAGCTTGCCCAGAGTTGACCCACTTTTCCGTGAACCTGCTGTTGGCAAATTTGCGATACAGACCCAGCGTGGCATGCCCGCATTGCGCGCACATCTTGCCCTTGCCCATCTTCAAGTCGTTTCTGACGCATAGCATTAGCTTATACTGGTCCGCACTATCTCCGTCCTCGTCACTGGAGTCATCGTCGCTGGAATAAGTCTCGAACAAGTCATCGTCTTTCTTAGTAGCACTGTATCCGTACGAGTTGACCACAGCCTCCCGGAAGGAATTGAACTTGGCCCCTGAGAACAACAGGCCCGCAGCGAACGCGATAATGGCCGTAGCCACCATCGACCCCGACACGAAAATCAAACAGTGAGCTGCACAGAACGAAGAATTACCCTATAAGCCTAGGGCCCAATGAGCTTAGCGCCCTCTGAGCCTGGTGCCCCCGGCCTATGGGTCGCAACCCACACGATCGACGTGTGCACCGTTGTTGCTTGTTTGCATGATGCACTGGACTATTGTATGTACGATTGTGCTGACAGGGCAACAAGACACCAACAATGGCACCGAGGAATCAATGAGGGCAACGAGGGCAACGAAACGTTAATGAACGAATGGGGGGAGGGGGCAGGTGCCCTCCCCTCAAGGGGGCACCCCTTGAGGAGGGGGGGGGGGGGGGTGGTAAGTTACTCTCCTGAATCATTTTTTTTCCAACTCGAACCGAAATGGACAGGAAGAAGGCCTTTACCCCCCATTTGGAAGATGTGAAGAGGAAAACAGAGAATATTATCACTGCAGTGATAAGGGACAGCAAATATGAAGCCACTCAGGTCCAGAACTGGGTCGATAAAATAACGCACGGTATGTGGCCCATCAGTACACACACGGTGGACACACTCGGCAGATACATGGACACTTTCTTAGAATGCATTGACTATCTGCAACAAGTGAATGACGATTTCAAATACGTTGTTTCCGTCATAATCATGGAGAAGAAGACAGGGGGCTTCCACCTGTTCAGTACTTGTTACTGGGATTGTGATCAAGACGGGACGGTGACAGCGCGGTATGATAATCCAGGTCTCCACGTTCTGGTGACCATATTCGGCATTACCTTGGACTAAAATATAAACCGCAAGCAGTCATAATGGCTGTGCAGAGAGCACACGGGTTGTTGGCCTGTCGAGTGGCCTGTCGGATGGCCTGTTGTTCGGTTTGCCGCGGGTGTTGTTCGGTTTGCCGCGGGTGTACTGTGGGAGCAAACACACTGTGTGTAGCAAACAAACATACTGTGTGTAGCAAACATACTGAGCCGTGTTTGTGGGTGACCGCGAACGACGGCGTGCGTGCGTGCGTGCGTTTTCAGTCAGTGCGAGCTCCGGGCAAGGCTTTTTATTTTAATGATGCATGGACGCGAAAAAGACTGAGCTCTTCAGGCGTCTAGTCAGCAACAATGTAAAACATTACTTGTGTGAAGTGATAATAAACACGCCCGAGCTGACGGGTGAAGCATACACGACCCGTATCCAACAGGTCAAAGACCTCCTTACTCCTGAAGACTGGGATGACATCGTGATTAATCGGAGTTCCAATGGCTTCTGTGGATGGGTAGCATGCAGCACTTGCGCCCCGGAGAAACGAAGGTACCCACCCCCCTGCCAATCTCCCCCTCTGTGTATATCTCCCCCTCTGTGTATATCTCCCCCTCTGTGTATATCTCCCCCTCTGTGTATATCTCCCTCTGTGTATATCTC
>NW_011645815.1:72207-74520 GCF_000223845.1 Gregarina niphandrodes | reverse complement strand
GTGTATATCTCCCCCTCTGTGTATATCTCCCCCTCTGTGTATATCTCCCCCTCTGTGTATATCTCCCCCTCTGTGTATATCTCCCTCTGTGTATTTCTCCCCCTCTGTGTATATCTCCCCCTCTGTGTATATCTCCCCTCTGTGTATATCTCCCCCTCTGTGTATCTCCCCCTCTGTGTATAAGACTCTCTTACAATGCTAGTCTATCATTTTTACGGCTGATGCTCGAGGATGAATATGACCGCGACGTTCTGGACTCGTTCCACTCCATTGACTGTTTTAATGGCTACAGGCTCGTCCGTGAACAACTGGATGCAACAATTACTCAGCTTCGAAGCATAGATGAAAGCTTAAAGGAAGAGTTCCTAACGAGCAAGAATACCTTTATGGCCAACATTATAAAGGGTAGAACAAACGTCTTATACCGCAAGCCCAACAAGGCCCATAGCAACAAGGGCCAAGGTCAAAGCGATACTAGACCACTTATTGTGGAGATCGAAACCCCGGATAATCCCCAGCAGGATCGTGCTCCTTGGCGTCTAACCGAACCGAGTGGGATAATTGCTCTAACAGCGGCGAACGTGTCGAGGAGTACCGGAGCCCCTGAAGTACCTCATCCAGATTTAACTCAGTCAGATTCAAAACAGACGGAGGTACTCCCTCGAGATGCTGAACAGTCGGGTGCTGAAAAGTCAGATGCTGAAAAGCCGGATGCTGAACAGAGAAAGATGACTGACATGGACCAGAGCCAGAGCGACGGGAATCTTGTGGTGCGGAATCGCCCTGCAGATGGTAGCACAAATGGCAGTCACACCATATGTGACTCCCCGGCAGGTGTGCAAGCACCTTCCGCTGTGGAACAGAGTAGCAGCGATGCGACGACACACCAAGTGAAGTCTGCGTTATCGCGCAAAGACAAAGCTCGCCCGCGGAAGTCGGTGTCTTTTAATGACGACCCTGCTCAAAAACGGGGCCCAGTGAACGGCCGTGGACAGCCGTCTGGCGTAGTTTCCCACCCCCCTTCTCGCATACATGATGAGACTGATATTGCTCCAGAGTGGAAGTCGATATCGAAAAAGCAAGCACTAATGATGAGCTTTCTGGATTCCGCGGATGTGGAGTTCTACCAGTATGAAGCAGAAGAATATCAACGGTGTTTCAGCGGCATGGAAGATCTCTATGACTTCCCGGAAACGGAAGAAGAACTCAGCCAATTAATTGCAAACGAAGATGACCAATGGCTTGACGACTAGTGCTCGAGCACAATGTTGCCACTCCTCACCGCACGTTTTCGCGCATTATAACACCGTTTTCGCAACAGACCTACGTCCTCAGTTTAACCACACCGGCGTAGTCCCGCGAGCTTTCTTTTCCGTGTATTCTTTGTCTTGACAGTGGTCAAGCGGTAGTCAAGCGCTTTCGTTCAAGCGCTTTCGGTCAAGCGCTTTCGATCAAGCGCTTTCATGTCCACAACTGCTACATCGCCACGGTACTGGGACGCACTGGACTTCGAAAATGGGACGAGTACAAATCCGTTGCCCGATGGCAGGAGTCAATCTCTGCGGCCATGCTAAATTCAGACGATCCCACAGATCTGTTGGATTGGGGGATACGGATTTTCGAATAGCTTAGTGGCAGACGTCTGCCGTGTTCCGTGATTCGCTGGGGCAGGACACTACTCGGAGTTTCCTGAATGCATGCAGGAACAGAGGCAGCTTGCGGATGTGAGCCGTCATAACTAACTCAGCTCATGCTGTTAGGTCCTAACCCCCGCACCCCGGCAACCCTTTTTTGTGATTATCCTCCTCACACACGATGGCTACTCGCCCTGGTGACAACTCTTGGCGGGTCCGGGCCAGTGGCAGGCTCGTTGAGATCTGTGATTCGGTGCTGGCGACAAGATTCCAAGAGAGACCTTTTTTTAAGGTTTTCGTTCAGGCTTTTTTGGCAATAGAAACTGATGTCTGGATGGGCTGGCATTCGCTCGCCTGCCCGAGCCTGTCAGGGTATTCCTTCTGTATAAGACACAAGTGCAACAATTTATACTGGCACCACTACTGGCGCAAGACTTTGGTATCCACTATCTCCCCGATATTAAGCCAACAGCAGCGGCGTACCCAGTGCTTCAACCGGACCCGGCCAGTTGCGTGGCATTCGCGCGGAGCGTGGTATTCGTGCGGGAAACTGGGAGACAAGAAAACTTGCCCGGGATCCGCGAAGGCTTTGGACGGGGAACTGGAGCTCACTCGGACCGGTTTCAAACATGGGTTCAAGACGAAGTTGGGACGACTTGGAAGGGCAGACCATTCATGG